>NW_006382937.1:0-3711 GCF_000327345.1 Myotis davidii
AACATCCACCCACATCCCTGTCGTGCTTTATGCTTTCCCTTAATGAGCACTTGGTAAACATTAGTTTAAATAAATTGTTTTCAGTGAGATTATCTCATTTTGTTGATGTTAATTATTGTTCTGGGTTCATAGTTTTGCTGTACTGCATCACATTCTGTAACTTGCAAAGTTAAACATACTTATCTTTTCAAATATTTATTTCAGAAATTGGTTCTGAGATTGATACATCAATGTTCTCAATCAATAATATAATTGGGATACTCTAAAAATGAGCCTCATGCTGTGCAAATGCGATTTCCTTTTGGATCTGTGTAGAAATAAAGGCGAGGCTGTTCTCAATATTTTTCACAGGATATCCTCTGACCCCTAAATTAATTTAAGTGTACTGTAGGAAGCAGCAAAAGGTTTGTTTGGGTTTCAAATCCCAAAACCTGACCCCCTAAGGCTACACAAACTACACAGGAAATTTCTAACAGTAAATCAAGAGGTAAAAGTGCATTTATGACAGCCAAAAAGAAGGAAACCGAAGACTGGGATGACCAATAGGATCATTTTTATTAGCATTTAAAGATAACCTGTCAGCAGAGCAGAAATCTAGTCATTGACTGCACAGTGTAACTATGTAATTCTTTGCAAGAAAACTCAGTTGCCCGCCGTTATCCTCAGCCACTTCAGCAAGGACTCATACTCCCTAGAGTTGGAGGTACACAGAATACACAGATCACATGGGTCATTTCCTAACCAAAGAATTCATCACCCAAGGTCCAGACATCAGTTCTTTGCTTATATCCACTCTACCTTGATCCAATACCCACAGTTAGATCGCACCTCCATGCAGTTGATTCTCAGATTTATCATTTAAATCCAGCCTCATCAAATTTATGACCATATACTAATTCAACACCTTCTGCTGAATAATCCAGAAGGGTTCACAGTCAAATGTCCAAAGCCACTGTCCAAAACTCAGTCTTCAAAGTGGCCCCTTCCACTGACTGACCCCATTAACATCATGCCACGTCTCCCGGGATGGATGTTGCTACGCCCCTTCTGACATGTTTTTCTTCTTCACATCAATTAATTGCCATAGTTTATAATTCTTGGACTATACTTCTCATTCAAACCCTGCAGCAGTTCTCTACCTACATCTTCAAAATAGCATATGTGTGGCTACCCTTAAAACATAGCTCTGGCCATGTTATTCCCCTGCTCAAAAACTTCCCATGGCTCCTCATTCTCTCTTCAGTCTAGCATCCCAGACTTGCCCATCATCCTAATCTCCACCCTAATCTCTATTCACACTAACCATGTGTGCCTTTCATGACAGTTACATACATCGGCTACAAAGGCGTGTTTGCTTCACCTCTGCCCCCCTCACACCTTCACACTGAGTACATAGTAGATATCATTACATATTTATGAACTGAATCACATGCCTATATTGATTCCAGAGTCCTATGTCTGGACTCCATTCAGATGAAACCTTCTTTTTGTCATATACAATTTTTGTACCTGATCCAGATTCCCTAATTGAAATTTCTTATAATTTGGGCATAAGTCAGGCTAGATGTATCTTTGTGATAGCTACTTGAAAAGTAAATTAATCGTGTAAATTAGCTAGCATGACATATGTTTCACCTCCATAAAGATAAATTGTCAAGCATTGAGAAGGACTTTTTACACTCAGGTAGTATGCTTTTTAATATATATTCCACCTATATAACCCTGAATGCATCTTAAATTGATCAAGATTCATTTCTTGTTAAATACTTTATAACCAGACCAATCCCACTCCAGTGACTCAAATCAGTGAGGCTTTACTGCGTGTATAACGATTACACAACTGTCCCTGTTCCTTGATGTCCTACTTTTCAGTAATAAATGCAACGGGAGTCTCCTCTGCATGACATCAAGATTGACTCTCCTTTCTACCTTAAATTCATGTCAAACTATCACTGCAAGACTGTGATGTCCTCCTAGAGGCAAGAGCAGCAGCTGCAGGATCACGAGCCCCCATGCTTTGGACACTGGCTGTCCTTGTGCCTTGTGGGCTCCTCTGAAAAGGACAATGATGGCTGGTGCTCTTGTGTCTAGACTCCAGCATAGCCTGGCCACATGAAGCGAAGCCATGCTAGCTTTGTCCAAGCAATAAGGACTGGTTAACTGAATTGCAAAGAATAAATTCTTACTCCCTGCTTCCTGCCAGGTGGACGGAACTGGCTCTGGAACCAACCTGGAATCAGATGTTACCTTTTTACCCCCAACTTGCTGTCCATGCCTCCTCCACAGACCAACGAGGTTTCTATTATCCCAACTGCCCCCAGCAAGCAGGACTCAATCATTGCTGCATCTAGCACAACATGGGAGTAATTTGGAGAATTCTAGGTTACAATGACCACAGACATCATCGAACCGGGGGAAAATGCTGTGGTTGGATGCTTCATATGGCATTAATTAAAAACAACCTGCATTCTTACAATGCAGCTGTGCTGCCCACTTCACTCCTCTACAGTTTCCAGTTAGCAACCACAAAAAACTTCACAGAAACCACTCATAATTCACTCCAAGGCCCAGAATTCCAAAGGATCGGTTTTTAATTAATCTGTGTACGGGAGACATTTTCCCAAGCAAGCATGTGAGTGATAACCCGGTGTTGCAATATCCCACCCCATTTGCCTTCTCATTCGCACAGGCAAGGAACTTGAGACCTTAGGAGATCAGCAACTCCTTGGAAGACCGCCATCTCCTCTCAGGTTACTTCAGCCCAGAGACTGCCCTTCAGGATATATCACATTAGGAAGGGCTTTCCTGGGAAAGAGGAGGTTCAGCACAAATTATTCAGTGCAGGCTCATGTCTACACACCCAGATACTCAGGCAAGACCTTGATGTGTTAATTTAACTCTCTAGGCCTTTGTTTTCTCATATGCTCCATAGGGATCATCATTTCCACCCGCTTCTCAAGGTCATTTTAAAACAAAAGGACATCATTCGTAAACAGCAACTCAATATGCGAGGTAAGTCAAGGGAAGCAAGCACAATGCCTTCTTTGCAAACATGAATACCTCACTATCTACCACCAGAACCCAGTCTTCTTTCTCCCTTCAGACATAAGCATGCAACATAAATGACAAGCGAATGGCACCAGATGCTTCCATAAAAAGAAAATGGAAAATTAAGAGTAATTGTTTTTCAGGCACCCATATGTTTAGCATGCTTTAAAGAGAGGGATAAAGTGGGTCAGCCTACAGATAGCAAAAACATTGTGCTTTCTAAATCAAATCATCAAGATGGAAATGGTCATATACCTGTACCAACATGATTCAACATTACCTCGAAAAAGAGAGATATAGTAGGACACATGCACACACAGTGGTAAATGCTTTTACTGGGTAAAAATTGGTTACAGTGAACATTAAGGACAGCTTTAGAAGGTAAAACAATCAGAAAATGGCAAAATGGCAACCTGAAGGCTGGGCATGGAAGAGTGCAGAGCAGCTCAACCTTTATGGTTTATTATGGAAGTTATTAGAGTTTATAGGATTACTGTTGGGATAGTTTCTGTTACTTTCACTACCTAACTATAGGGCCACCTCTTTTGTTCATAACCAGAAGCATCTCTGTGTCCTGCCTTGACTGTCACTTTGGTGGTTTAGGGACTGGTAGCTTCATGATTAAAATGATCCCTGGCTGGTAGAAAGAACCGAAGAGAATGT
>NW_006382938.1:0-3680 GCF_000327345.1 Myotis davidii
AAGATCTATTAAATACCCAGTGGCATGCCATGTGAGGGGCAAAGAGAATGCAAACATTTCACTTCTGTGACTTACCCTTCCTTGGCACAGCAAAATACAGCTCCTCTGTGGGCAGGGGATCCTGAGTGCTAACTTGTGTTTGTGCTAATGGTAATGCGTTTGAAAGAGCCATTGACCAACTCAGCCCACTTCCTATTTGTTGCTCTTGACTAGAATTGAAGGGAAACTGCACTGGGCTAAATGACACACGTTTGGGCTCTCACTTTGGCCTT
This sequence comes from Myotis davidii, assembly GCF_000327345.1. Taxonomy (NCBI): domain Eukaryota; kingdom Metazoa; phylum Chordata; class Mammalia; order Chiroptera; family Vespertilionidae; genus Myotis; species Myotis davidii. The sequence goes on from NW_006382938.1 coordinate 273, forward strand.
TTTGCCCTTCCAATTCAATGACCTAAGAAACTTCTTGGGAATAATGGGATTCGCAGGCAGAATGCTCTAGCAAATAAAATTTTATCCCTTTAATACAGGATTTTAGATAGAGAAGGGGGGCTCTGAGGGGACATTTATTGTCTTTTCTGCCAACAATTCTTCCCAAACACTCCACAAATGTCACCATTGGCTTTGGTAAAATATTCCAGTTAAAAGGGTCAATTACAGCTTCATTCGCAGTGTTCCTAAATATGCCAAGCCCCTCGGTCACCGGGATGAAGCTTTGATATCTAGATGATCTGGCTCCCTCACCCAAAACAGACTTGGCCACCCTCCACAACTGCGTCTCTCCATGGTAACTCACAGAATTGTAGAGCTGGAAAGATCTTAAAGACTTTGGAAACCAGGCTCATTTTGCAATGCAGCCTTTCAGTGATGTGCCTAAATACTACCTCTTTTGGGGAATGAATCTGAGACTTGTCCGTAGTCTCTGTTTCGCATTGCCACCACTGACTTGGCTTAGCTAGGCAACAATATCTCCCAAAGACAGATGCTTCTGTTTGCATGGTTACTTGTTATGCTCTTTGTTTTAGGGTTTGCGGATCTGCCAGGCAATGACCATTCATCAGTCTCATGACTTCCCACTTTTTTTTTCCCATAGCTGCCAGAATTATATGCACTGGCTGAGAATTTTCATAAGGAGAGCAAAAAATCAAATCACCTAAAAACTTTTGGTATTTCACCAACTGAAGCACGGAGAACACTTAGTCAAACCCTGAATGCCATGGCACCCACTAGCAGAACTGATTTGGGAGAAGATTCCCAATCTGTTTTCAAGATCAAGGTGGTTAGAAAAGACAAGGAGAAGCCACCATCAATGACTGAACTCCTACACCGCAGCTTACTGACCGGCTCACCCTCTCAAGTAGACAGGCTGGGCAAATCCCAGGAGAGACTTGCTTACTATGGGATCCCTCCTCCCTTGCACACTTTTCCCTATGAGCTTATCCTCAGTGAAACCGACCTTTCAGGCACACAGAAGAAGTTTCCAAGTGCCAGAAATTTATCCAAGATAAGCATTTCCAAGGTGAAGGCAGACAAGTTTTTATTTGAAGATAGAATTACTGAATACTCAATAATTGAACCAGGTACTCTAAACATGGTGGGAGAAAAAGAGTGGAAATCTTACTAGAAAATTTACCTAGATTTCTAGAGTTGCAGGTGTCAAATATTGATCGATGGGAATATGAGCATTCTGGTGCTCTGCTACATGTCAAAGCAGTGGGACATGCAGAGCTCTAGCAAACATCCCAGGGTCAAGTCCCAGACTTGTTCCCAAAAAGGTGTATTTAAACTTACTTTCCTAAAATGAGTCAGTACAACTTGACCTCTAAAGCACCCATAACTATTTGTTCATTGTTTCATGAAGTTAGTCAAGTATTTACTGAATAATGACTTACCGTTCTTAAATATCTTGATTTTCCTTCAATTGAGGGTTGTTTTTTTTAAGATTTTTTCATGAACCTTTATACTTTCCTATTGCTACATCTCTACAAAGAGAAGGAAACTCTCCAATTCTGCTACTTTAATAAGTAAGTACTCATAAAAGTCCAAAGACCATACAGAGAAAGCCAATAATATGTCATAAAACATATGTTGGTAAGTTATAAAGAGAAGAGAATATTCCTAAGGTCTCCATTTTTCCTGTGTAATTTGAGGAAAGTCATATTTTGTCATTCTGTGTAACTTTAAAAAATAGATTAAACGAATGATATAAAATATTCAAACGTTTCTAAAATAGCTTCTTGACCCAAGATAAAAACCCTTTGCACAGCAAATATTATGACATCACAACTTTTCTATTAAAAGTAGTGGGAAAGATGGGAACAGAGTTAAAGGAATAGACCAATCACTCCGACCAATACAGTATTTGGTCCAAGATACTGGAAGAATCTTTGCTCTCACTCCCTACATTGATATCTTGACACAGGTTTCAAATTCCTTTGATAGAATCATACAAGTGTGTTGGATTTCAGGCAGAAGTAGAAATTAAGGCGATTGTGGAATGGCCTACATAATCCACAAAACTGCACAGCTAAAGTTTGGGACCAGAGAGGAAAAAGCCAGGAAAGTGCTAGGATCAATAATAACTGGCAAAAAAGCCTACTGAAGAAGTGCTGAAGGCTTTGGATGCTTGATGGGTCTTGAACATTTATGGCTTTGCCACCCACAGGGGCTGAATTGTCCTTCCTTCCTAATGCATGGATTGCCTGCGGTCTCTCTAACCCTGGAGGTCTCTCATGTGCCCTTCTACCCTCTGACTCAGTCTCTTCTCTGCCTCCATGACCTCATTTTTTGAGATCCTCGCTATAAAATTTCTGAGGCATGTCCTATCCAAGGAATATGCATGAAGCCAGATAGGCATCCATATGAGAAATACCCAGTAATTCCTTAGGTTTACTTGATATTGCAACATCTCACCTTTTACTGTCCTACATTGCCCAATATTACTATCATTTCATCAGCCAGCTAGTGCCTGAAGTCTACTCAGTCCAGGAAAATGTTAAGACTCCTGGTATACCAAAGGATAGTATTGAACATATCTTTACTAGCACCAAGCACGAGAGGAGGTAAAGGGAGTGGTGCTGCCATTTTTCTTCTCCTAGCTTATGAGCAACTCTTGCTCAGGCTAAACCCTATAGGTTAGGAATGTGACCAAAAAATAGGGGTTATTTTTCCTATGTAATTAGAAGTTTGGAGGTGGGCAAACAAGGGTGGGAAGAGTGTTTTGATGTCATTGAGGCTTCAGGCTCCACCATCTTGTTCTGTGTGGCTTTTGTCTTCATGGCCAAGATATGCTTCCTTCCGTTCCAGGAACGATGGCCACATTCCAGGCTGGAAGAGGGAGATGGGACCAAGGCCCACCTTGGCTAGTTTGATCCTCTTTGAGTAGGAACCAAAGCTCCTCAGGACACACATGCTAAGGTGACTTCTCCTTGCATGTCATTGTCCAGACCTGTGCCAATAGTAACCCTTACTTCAAGGAAGGCTGGTGAATAGAATTCTGATCTTTCCATCCCCTATAGTAGAGGAAGGCAGAAGAAGATTGTAATGGTCCTGGAGTGATCTAACCTATAGTGTCTACCACAGATCACAACATAAAGCTCTTTAGTAATCAAAATAATTAACTCTATGGCCTTCTTTTGCCAAATATTCCTTTCCTGTCCTTTCTTCCATCATCAATTCTTGCTATGCCAACCCTGCCAAGATTTGTCAAACTCCCTGAAATTTGGCAACTGACCCTGGGGACAGACTGTTGAACACCATGGCTCAAGGAACAGTCCCTGGCTCCAGTCTCCCACTGCAGGCATGAACAGGATCCTATATAATAAAACCCTAATATGCAAA
>NW_006382939.1:0-3717 GCF_000327345.1 Myotis davidii
TTTTTTGTTCCTGTTGTTTGCAACCAATGCATCTTAACATAGTAGATTCCAAGAGTATGATTTTATAGTCTTAAGAGTTGGAACAATGGTTTATATCTTTTACTGTATGACATTCCTAACTGAGGGACTTGTAAAAGATTTGGAATCCTTAGAAATGTGCATATGCATATACGCAGAACATATTCCATATAAAATTAGGGTGTTCATAGAAACCAGTTGGAATTTCATGAGAAAATTATATTTTAAGGAATACTAGGAGTGCAGTGTCAGATCAGAGAAATTTCAGTGGGAGAAGAACATTTTTTAAACAAGGAAATAAAAGACTGTGGAAACTATAGAAACTATACAAGTTATACCTGATGGCCATGTCCTCCAAGTCTTGAGGGTGCCGTAGGAACAATCCCCTTGGAAATCATGTTGACTCCGGAATGAAACCACAAATGTAGGATTCATTCTCTGGACAATTATATCCCTGAGATGCATTCTAGGAATGTTCTTGCTATCAACCACTGTGCAATTAGGGTGGTCATTTTTGCATATAGGATATAGTAAGTTGAGTACAAAGCCAAGAGAAATTCTCTACTATATTTCACACATATAATCTTCTTTGGGATTTGCCCTGGGGTATTTTCAGTGTTGTTTGGGATTTCCACTCACTACAGTCTTCATCATTCTACAAAAAACAAACAAACAAAGAAAAACCCCAACAACTATAAGGGTAATATTATCTTGGAAGAAATCACAAACCGTACTTGGTATTCCACGGAGTAACTTAAAGTAAGGAGCTGCTCTGAATTTTGCTGATAACTTTCCTTTAATTGCTATCATTCTAACATGACGTACCTGCCCCATCCAAAGACCACACCTTGAAATTAACTTCTTTCTTAGCAAAAAGGTCAGCTTCAAGGTTCATTTGCTTTGTTGTTTGTTTGTTTATTAAGATGATGATGCCTGTATAGTGTCCTTACTTACTAGCTGACCTTGACTCATGTGCTTCCTTTGATTTCTGCAACATGTCACTTTCTTACTTCCTAATTCCTCTTCCTCTGCTACCCTCTGGGATCTGTGCTGGAGCAACTCTGTTGTAGATTTTATGTTCCCAGTTATGCTTGTTCCTGTGCTTGTAATTTAAACAGCTTCTGAGCTCACTATAACATGTACACTTTTCTAGGCAGAAAATTTCTCTCTTTATTGGAAAGCTAGCCTTATGGACCATCTTGATGGGAAATTGTCCTGTTTAGAAAATAGTCCTCTATTACCTGAACTTTATTTGGGTAGCTCTATTTTTGCCATTGTGCTTGTACCATCCTTATGTCAAAATATATATGTCCTGAGTAGTCATCTCATTTTGGCAAGAGAAGCAATAGCAGTGCTACTGGATTAATTCTCCTGAACCATCCATATATAATGAAAATTCAAATGAGAGTGAACTGGATCGTCCGTTTCTATGAGGAATAATATTAGTCATTATATCTTGATCATTTTACATGTGAGCTTTTGAAATATCTTTGACCTTCATGTTTCTGCAATTAAACTTTTCTATGGCTCAGATTCTTAGACCAGTTGGCATGATAATTCAGTCAAGGTCTTTGGAATAACTAATCTGATTTGAGGAAGTCTTAATCGCTTCCTCTTAAAAACAAGTTATTAAATGTATATATATTTTTTTAGACTCACCATTCACATTCATATACACACACTCAAATAGCTCTCTCCACATACAAAAACTATTATATGACTCTTTCTTCATTTCATAGATATCCAAAATTATTAATTTGCAGAATAGTCCTTAGCTTTTATTATACAGGTCCACACTCCCCCATTATTTCATAGCAAAGGAGGCTAGAGCAGGGTATTGCTGGGCCACCAGTGTTGATTCAGATTTCAATAAAGGAACGTGTCCCCTTGTTTTTCTTCCTTTCTGTAAGTCCAACATGACAGTGCAGTGTTGCAGTAGCATAATACACAGAGTTCAGAGTTAGTCTGGATTTTATAGTCCAGGTGCCTGTCAGAGTTATCTAAAAACTTCAGCTGCCAAGTATCTAGATACCTTAGGGCCCATGGGGTTTCACAGTGTCTCCTGCTGAGATGGACATGGGGGAGGGGAATGGGGATCCCTCAGGATGAGGAAAACTAAGCTTGGATACAGCATTTCCTGTTGCTAAAAGGGAAGGAATTCTTTTCCTCTACCGTGTGTTTGGGTAACTCAGAGAGAGCTCCTAGAAACTTTCTCAGATAATTCTCATTGCTCCACAACTGCCTGAGCAGAGCATATTGTTATTTAATTGTTATGATGATAATGCTTAAAGTCCACACCAACACCTCACTTGGCCATTATGACTGGCCTTTTCTATAGTAATGAATGATAGGTCAGAATCATGGCATAACGAGGATGTTTTTGATTCTACCAGTAACTACCTTGGATAGAGTCCAAGATAAGCTAACATTAAATGGGCTGCTCATTTTGAATTTGCATTATATAAAGAGGACTCAGGTATACTAATTTTAACTCATCCTGGGCTTATGTCCAGGTTGGTGATATTTTTTTATACTGAACTTTCTACTTAGAGCCTAAGTCTCCAAGGCTAGCTTCCTTTTAATATACATGGATGTAATGTCTGGTGTTAATCCTTCCCTGTGTATTTACTAGATGCTGGGGATATGTGCCTGACATTGCGAGTGGGAGTGGGAAATACATGGGTCCCATGTTACATATTATTAGAAGTCTAGGTAGAATGAATTTTGGAGCACTCAAATGTATGTTCTTGTTTCAGCATTTTGAAGAACATTATTGACACTTTGAAAGAGATAAATCACAAAATTGCACTTAATTATTTTTTATATTAAAGTGACTATACCTCAATAGAAAAATGATTTTTAGAACGGAATGTAAGCCAAAGTAATGTTACTGACTAGCATTTTTATTATTCTGGATTTTACCCAAAGCAGGTATATTGCAGTTTAATACAGTGTTTGAAGAATTATACTAAGGTTTTATTTAAAAAGGCTTTCCTGAATTTTGATTGTAATACCCCTGACTCCACAAATATAAAAGCACTGCCAATATTCAAATGTCCAACCTGGGGATTAACAGATATAAAATAATAAATTCTGGACAAAAACACTTCATGTGAGAAAAACTAGACACATAAGAAGCTATGAATAAAACATCGAATAATATGGAGCTATTGATTGACAGTCATAGATATTGTTATGCCTACTGCGAATGAAACTTTTATGATGACATCAGAACATCTTTTCACATTTCATCTGTAAACATGCTAAGAAATTAAAACTCTATCTGAAAGTTGTTACTATATAGTTTTTTAGCAGTGGAGTGATATTATTATATATGTGCACTAGAAAAAGTCCCTCTAAAGTCAGGGTGAATGAATTATGGAGGGGAGGAGCGGAAAGGGCCATCTTGGTCCAAACACTCTTTTTTTCCTACTCAACAGCTAATTTGCTCCTATCTTTTTGGTGTCTTCTGTGAACATAAAAGAATGTGTTAGGGATTATCCTAACATATGTAAGAAAGTTTTAATCAGTATGTAGTTTAGGCCTTGTGAGCAAGGTGTCTCTGTAACAAATACTCAGCTCTGTCATTATAGTTCAAAAGTGCTTATGAACAATTTGTAATCAAATGTGCATGGCTGTGTTCCAATGAAATGTTACTGAACAAGCATCTTTCTTTTTTTTATTAAATATATTTTATTG
>NW_006382940.1:0-3740 GCF_000327345.1 Myotis davidii
TTTCCTGTCATACCTAACCTTTTTCAATCAGAGTGCAAGTAAGGAGGATTTCTAATTCTAAATTCTGCTGCTGTTAGTAAGAGCCAGTAGTTAATCTTTTATTCTGAAAAATTCCAGCTCCTCAAGATTCAGAGGCAAAACTGGAACTGTATGAGCCAAGCCAGGTTGTCCAGGAGATTCTACTTTGTGGCATTACTATCTTCACTTTCTTGACAGTTTCTTAACTCTGTCAGGCTCATGTACTTAGGCCAAATAGGAAGTAAAAGCTTTAAAAAAGGCTAGATTTTTCCATTTTAAAAAGTGACCCATGACAGAATCTGAAAATTCTAGTTTTTAAGATTAGCTTTAGTGAAAAGATCATTCTCTTAACTGTAAAGTCTTATGCAGTTTTCTTTTTCTTTGTAGGCAATGTGTTCATTCATATTGCATTAATATCCAGTATTTATAGACAGTTTTTTTGCTTTTTGTTCTCTGAACAAAGCCTCCCACCCTTCAGCAGTGGCTTTGACATCAACACAATTTATGTATATTTGTTTATATTTTTAAAATAGTTTGAGTTCAGCTGACTTTGTCCTAGGAGCTTGATCTTTTATTATTGCTTTCAGAATGTAGTTGCAAAAAAGTTTTTTTATCAGGGCAGTATATACCTCAAAGCTGTAATTGATACCTTCCAGGTGTTAATTATCTTCTAAATCAAAATCTTTTTCCTGGAAACTGTCAGGATAGATTCTGAATTAACTCTTTCATTCATTGAATTGTTTTACAATTCTTATCTATTATAAGCACTAGAGACTAACCTTTGTATTCTCAGCAGTAGTTCCTCATTGTTATCTGCTGGATATTTACAAGACAAGCTGGCTTTTAAAAAAAATCTCCATGTTTCTATATTCATAGTAATATTCCTCTGTTCCCTAAGGCTCATAACTGTACGATTTTATTTCATTTAGTCATCAAGGTCTATAATTTCTTTATTCATAATATGACATAAATTTTTCTTTTTCCTTTCCACCATCAACATGTTAGGATAAGTCCTTAACACCTTATCTTTAAACTGTTGTAACATTGCTGCTCCAAATTTGTCACCTCTTGAGTATATTGTATATACCACTAATGACTAAATATTTCTGAAACTACTTTGTTGTTGCTGCCCTACTCAAAAACCTGTAAAAGTTGTGCTATCTCTAGATGAGGCTTATAATTCAAATCTCTTAGTCTGACACTTATGACCCTATAGTTTGTCCTTTTCTTTCTTTCAGTCTTCCCTTTTACTGTTTCCATACTTATACTCTTCATTCCAACCAAACTGATCTACTCATTATGCAGTAATCATATCTAGTACTTCCTACTTAGCTATATTACCATTCTTTCAACTAAACTGTCTTCTCCATTTTCTTTATTGGGGAAAATATTACCCATTCTTTAAAAGTCACCCCAGAGCTCAAATCCTCTTTGGTTACATTTCCAGATCATTTGATTGTTTACTACCTTCTGTTTTTACTTCCATAGCACTTTTCATTTGTCCCATAATGCCTTGATTGTGTGTGTTGTGTGTCTGTGTGTGTTTAATGCCTGCACACTTATTTTTTATTTCCCTGATTAGATTGCAACCTCCTAGTGATATGTGTCACATCTTAACTTGTTTATATATCCCATGGTCCTTAGCATAGGGGTAATTAATTAATTTTATGATAGATAATCAGCAGTTGGTGATCATTCCCTATATTTATGGTTGTTCCTGTAAACACTGTTTTCTTCATTTTGTAAAACTATCATGTTAGGGGAGTTATGGGAGCTTTTGAGACTGAGACATCTGCCATGAAAGAATCATAAAGCCTAGGCAGGTTATAAATCACATGACAGTGTGACTCAGTGGATAACACTACATGCATGGTTCGCTGACTTGCCGAGGCCCTTCTGCATATTTTGTGAATATATTATCTGTCCCATCAACTCTTCCTTTCCACACATCTTGTTCTCATTCTGTCTCAGGGGCATTGAAGTTTAGTTTCTCAATTATTTGGCTGCATGTGGATAAATATGGGAGATACCATATTTCAACCTCTATTGTTTAAACTTTCAGTCGAGGCCAGCATTTTATCACCTCTGCTTACCCTATTCTCCCGTCCCCTCAGGACCAACCCAGAGATGATTTAGGTCTGAAAGGGACTTTGACTGCTTTGGTTCTCTACTTAGTCAAGAGGAAGTTTCCCCAAATAAAGTCTGAGAGTCCAAGTGGCAAGAATTAGCCCACGGGATTCTACTGGGACATATTAGACAACTCTGAAAACTTGTATATCTGCCTAAACTTCCTTAGGACTTTTCCCTAAGCAAACTAAGCACTTACACAATTCCTACCTAAAGAGTAGAGAGCATATCTCTAGAGGTACCTATATATTTGTTTATCTATACCCACTTCATTCTAAAAATGACTTGAGGTAGCATATAAAGTTATGAACAATGTTTCAAGATAATATAATACAATAACTGGGAAGGAAGAGAAAATGAGGGTAGAAGGAAAAAGAATAAACCAGGAGTAAGTTGAATGCTCCAAGGAGACGTCACACTGTCCCATACTCTTTCTTAGAACTATGGGCCACTAATTGCTCTGAGCTTTCTGGCAGCCATCAGAAATAGGATATTAAAAACCATGTGCATGAATGGAATGCCCATATTTCAGGAAAGGAGAAGAAAGAAATACTACTTGTTCAAGATAAGAATAAGAATAGCTATTCTTTAAGTATTGAGGCCTGTAAAAAATGTCTGTTTCCAGAGAAAGAACACTATGAAGTTTTGAAGTATCCTTTACTTCTCTACAGTAAATACATGGATGTGTTTTACTGTGAAAATGTTTTACATTTTCTGATGATCTGGTCTATTCCAAGGATAACATTTAGAGTATCTGGATCACAGGAGTGAGTGGATTGCATAAAGAATATATTTTTCCTTTAAAATAAAACAAAAACATTTTAATTTTCGTTTTTGGGTTAAAAAAAAGTTATATACACATATTTAATGAATCACTGAATTCTACAGTTTGATCAGAAAAACCAACAGTAGCACTTGCAACCTGTTTCTCTTTCTCCCAAGGCAATTTGTTGTTAGCTAATTATTTTGTGTTTCCTCAGTATCTAAATATGCTTATAATGTATCTTGGCTTTTTATCCTTAGATTAGGTATCAACTTTTTTCAGTTCTCTTTACTACCTCTGCTTCCACTGTAAATACACACACTTTCAATATACAACTCCTTCTCCATTCTCCTGATGTAATTTAATTTTAAGTTTGGTTAAATCAACAGTCACAGTTTATATTTTAATGATTATAGATGGTATTAGAGCTGAGACATGTTTTTCTTAGAGTTAATAACTGTGTTTTTGTTAACTTACTTAGTTTTCTTTGTACTTATCAGTGTAATTTAAACGAAGACTTACTGCTATTTATTCACATTTTCTCTCAAGATGTTTATTCCTATCAATTTCATCTTGATGAGAAAATTCTCCAAGAGTCTCTGACTTGCTCTTATATGAACCAGTTAGTTGCCTTGTACTCCTAGGATACAGTTTTCATCCTAGAATATCTCCTTTCACCTTTCTCCTCTAGTAGATCTTCTGTTTCTTGCATTACATTGTCTCTCTTGTGTTGATTTTGTGCCATTATTTTGATGGAATTAATCATCCTATAGCTCCCTAAGAAAAGATATATATTGAAAATGTCCCCTACTATGACTGTATTGTTGTCAAT
>NW_006382941.1:0-3746 GCF_000327345.1 Myotis davidii
AAAAAAATAAGGAGTATACTATTATCTTTATTTAATAAATTAGGAAATAAAGGCAAAAAGCCAGTGTACATTTGGCAGAGCTATATGATTTTGAATCCATATGGTTTGTGTTTCACTGCACTGCCCAACACAGTAGTCATTTTTTTAAATGAGAAATTGAATGTCTCAGTTGCACTAAGTAATTTAAAGAGCTCAGTGTGGCAAAAGGTTACCATGTTGGAAAGATTGACTATTGAGCATTTCTATCATTGCAGAAAGTTTGATTAGCAGTGCTGGCATGGAACTTGTGCTATTGATCACTAAATAATCTGCCAGCTAGAAATAAATTTGATAACTTGCTGGAATTCACTGGGAGGTTTACCACCTTGTTAGCTGGTCCTGGAGTATAAGGGATTGGGTGGTACTGACAAAGGACTCTGGGCCTTCAAAAATCCATTCCCTACTTTGGATTTACAGGGTAGGAAAAGATCCAAGCCTCATGGAGACCCTGCATCTCCTTCCATTCTTCCTCAGCTTCCCCTGTTCAGTACATGAAAGTTCAGTATTCCCAGACACCTCCCTTGGCCTGGATTCCTATTCTCTCAGGCCCGTTCCTGCTTGACTTTCTGTCCACTGATTATCAACCCCCCACACAGAGCAGTTCCTCAGCACAGGGTCAGTGCTGTTCCACAAATACACAAGGAAAATCAGACACAGCTTCTTCCTTTGTGGACCTCACACCCCATGGGGAGGTTACTGCATGGTGGTGCTGGCCTTGTAATAGAAGAGTCTCTGAGGAGTCATGAAACTACAGAGAATGGAACAGGAAACGTCTTCCTGGAGGTGTTTGGGAAGGAAACATGTAGTCATGGCACTTAAACTGCTCTATACAGGCAAACAGGCCCTGGCGACAGTGAAGAAAGATGAGGGCATTTCAGACCCAGAGAGCATGGTCTGCTCCAGGAACAATGAAGTCTGAGGACCACAATAGTGAGGTAGGAAAGGAGACTGAGGCCAGGCTATGCAGGGCCTCACATGCCGGCTAAGAAATGTGAACTTTGTGTAGAAAGTAGGATGTGTGGTCTTTGCATTTGCATTTATATTTGGGGTGCTGCTTCCCAGGTCTGAAGCCAGCAGTAATCAATGCCCACTGGAGGGTGATTGGGGTGACCAGTGCCATTTGGGATGTTGTTCTGCCACCTCCCCACTATCTCCCCACTAGGCTAAGGTGGGTGGTAAATAGCATGTCGGAATATGGCAAAGCCTGATAGCCCTGATGTAGGGGGCTCTGATCAGCCTATAGAAGGGCTCTAGGCCAATTCATTGAAAGTCATTTACCAAAGTCAATTCACAATGTCCGTCATATGACTGTTTTAAACATAGTGAGGTAGGCTATTGCAACTGCTTTCCAACAGAAGCAGAGACAGTGGACAAATAGATCCACAGTGAACTGCATTAAAGAAAGCGCATCCATTCATATATCAGTGGTTTATGCAGATGCACAGTAACTAAATCTTGGCATAAAAGCCTCAATAAATGCTTTTCATGGGAAATGTCATTCTGTGATTTGGAACTTGGTCACTTTATTGTCAATGAACCAGCCCTTGGCATATTGATTTTTAGTGACTTTACCTGGTTTCCAGGAAAAATCACTAAACACCTTTGGTTTCCAGAGCATTTGCTCTGGCCAATTACCAGGTGTAAGAAATTTAAAAGGAAACTGAACTTAGCTCTCGACATCCCAACTCCTCCAAACAGATGTCATTGTCTACAGTTTGTCATAATCCCTTTTCCGTCTCCACTAAAATGTTCTTCCTTCAGGTTTCTTTTTTATTCTTTTGCTCTCACCCTCACTCTCCTGCTCACTCTTGCTCTTTCTTCCTATAAACAATGATATAAATTACCACTTAACTTGAGCAGCTTAGCATATTCCTGGTGTTTATGGACACAGCAGGCTCCATAATGAATTGGCTTTGTGGAAAAGTGCAGTCCTGTAATGGGAAGCACTTGGATGGAGACCCATGCTCTATCAGAAAATCATAAGCATTTCTGCTCTGGTTAAGTTCAGTTTAATGCAAATTTTAAAAAATGTGTTTCCTGTTCCTTATTCTAAATTGATTGGACCATTTGTCTAATTTAAACACTTCATAAGTTACATACATCTTCCAAAGATAGGGATGAGGTTGAGGTATCTGATGTATGCTTTTTCATATGGCTTGAATCCATCACTGTCTTCCACAAAGTCCCATAGCTTTCTCCTGAGTGGATGGAGGCCCCATAACTCTCTGATCTACTCCATTTTCTCTGACACCCCTTAGGAGCCTTGGTCAATTTGTCTGAAGAATTATGGCTGACTTTCAGACCATGGACTGAAGTTAAACTAGCACTGCGCCTCACACCATCCCATGTTTTGTTAACACAACTATCAGATTCTCTTCAGTTTCTCTTCCCACTTTCTCCATCATTACAAGAGACTTGACAAGGAAAACAATCAAGGAAGGTAGATTGGGTATGGATGTTTGTAGCAATGAATTATTCACCATGATTGGCTGATTTAGCACAGCTGAATTTTAGAAAACTCTTGTTTCAATCATGCAGTTTCTCTGATATATGAGCCTCTGAGAAGGGTAAAGACTTCTCTTTGGGATTTAGCATCTCCAATTGGAAGGTTTCTTTGACTTTTCAAATATTATTAGGAATGGTAGTTATCAATTAGACTCCATTTTATCATAAATCATTGAGACTTCATTTTATTTTCATTTTCAAAAGCTAGTATTTGTTTTCATGCCCATCCATTAAATCTCATATTAAAAGAATATGTAAACTGGAAGGAAAATAAGATCTCAATGAATTCAAGTCTCTCATTTTATAAATAGGTTAAAAACAGGCCAGAGATAACAAAACTAAAATGGAAATAGAATCAAGATTCTTGACTATTGGTTCATTTTCTAGATTGTAGAAGATAGAACAAAATCAGGAATGAGAGAGCCTCTGACCACTGCTACCACATGGCATGGCACACAGGTTTCAGTAATGCTAGCAGTCACAACAAATAAAGCTTCAATTTCTCTTAAAATGAGAGAAAACTTTATATTTGGAGATTGAAAGGCTCATAGACCTAGAATACCAATAAAAATAACTAACTATTAAAACTATAATAGAACTCGGTGAAGTGGGTGAGGAATAATAATATCATAAAGAAATAAATACCTTTAAAAATGATTATAGGAAAAGTTCTTTTAAAGATTTACAAGGCCAAGAGATTTCTAAAAAGTCCTAATAAGAAATGTATATTGCTCATAGAAATAAACAATCAGACATTGTAAGGATGTGATAGACTGGATCAATGGAATGCAAAACATGTTTCTGGATGAGAACCCTTCATGGTATAAAATCACCAATTCTACCAAATCAGTTATTAGATGCAACACACTCATCAAGGTTTTCACAAGCTGTTTTATGAAACTTGGCAATCTGATTCTAAAGCTCTTCTAGAAAGAAAGCATAAGTACAAACAATAATATTTTGAGGTAGAACAGTTATGAAGAGAGACTTGTTATTCAAGCTTCCAAAATATATTTTGAAACGATATTGATGGAGGAATTGTTAATTAACCAATGAAGCAAAAGAAGAATAGAAATAAATTGCACTCATATATAATTTATAGTGTATTATAAAAATAGTATATGAAAACTTTAGGAGAAAATTCATTCTGATAAATAAATAAACAAACTGTACAACTTGCAATTCAATATGAAGAAAAAAAA
>NW_006382942.1:0-3779 GCF_000327345.1 Myotis davidii
GTGGAAAGTATCTTCATCTTCTTTAACCTGTTAATGCCCACATTGTTAGCAATAGAGTCCTGTTGTCCGCTATAAAAAGGCCTGATACCCAAGTGACATCAGGTCCCTTTCAACTTCAAGGAAGGCAACACAAGCCCACATGTCTCTCAACCGCCATCACTGGTCCAAAGGCCACCACAGATGTCCTTATCCTTTACCATTACTCTACCCTGATAGGGACTGTTCTCACACAGGCTAAGTGATCATCACCTTTCCTTGTAGGGAACCACACAGAGCAAGACTTCAAGGTAGAGGGCTTACCATGTCCCCCTCCAACTCTAAACTGTGGCACGTATTTCACTCCACAACAACCCAAACACACTAGCCTAGAGTTTCACAAATCCATAGACAATGTCAGCAGATCAAACTCCAACATGGAGCCTTCACATGGTGGGGATGTCTTCAGGTACTCTAGCTTTACATGAATGATTACCAGGATCCAGAGTTCAGAGTAATGCTCCTTTTTTGTTATTCTCTTATGGGGAATTTTCTTTATCTTCTATAACTGGGAGTTATTCCCATTTTTAGGAATAGCCCCAAAATCATCTCCACTATGTTCAAGATCAAATCTGGATAACTGCCAGGGCCATCCCCATTTAAAGACTGGAATTTCAAGCGTACCCGTGTCCAATCCAATGGGTCCATCCAGTGACATCCAAAGTTGTTCTTTTAGTTGAGCCTCACTCTATGCAGAGTGCCTCTTCTATATGTAGCACAAGTAAAAAGAAACATTCTGTGTAGGGTACTGTACACAGCATATATCAAGGGAAAGGATTTACCCAGTCCACTTCATATCTTCAAATGTGGCTTTCATTTTTCTCTACACCTCTTCGTGTTGGCTGTCCCCAAGATTTTTCCACAAACATGGACAAAATAGACTCATGGCCCTCCCACTTTCATCATATACCCTCAGTGAAGATCCCTCACAAGACCTAAGTTTTCCTGGAAGAATGGGAACCCATCCTTAAGAGGCCTGTTCCTATACTCTCTTCTTCCTTTGATCTGTCTCTTTATCTTCTCTAACCTGTAGTGGCTTACTTTTCAATTAATAGATCACTAAAATCCCCTTACGAATGTCTGAGATTCAGATGCCACCCAGACCACATCTGAATTAAAGACAACCTGACCTATACCCGTATCACCAGTTCAAAGCACAGGAGTATGGACATTCTGGTTCAAAATCACAAGTTCTAGTCAAGCACTGTGTAGGTGACATTTAAGCCATCATCACCTGTCTGGGTAGGGCAAGGCATAGAACAGACCTCAATGAAAGAGATTTCACTGGGCCCCCTCCCACAGTCACATGTTGCTTTCATCACTTTCATTAACACATGGTGCTGAATGTATACAAGTTTTTTCCATAAATCTGGACAATGTCCACTCACTGCCCACCAACTGACAAGTCCTCCCTCAATGAGGATGCTGGTATGTTTTCTTCATTTACCTATATGATAAGGGGCCTCTGAATGAAGGTACTACTTTCTCTTTTCCAATCAGGAAATAATCCCAATGATTTTATCCTGTAGATGTTGACAATGTTAGGAATGGACCAATAAAATCATCTTAGGATACCTGAGATTAGACCCAGAAAGCAGAACAGGTCCTTCCTCTGCTCCTGGTGGCCAGCAAAACAGCACATGCATTCTCAACCTCACTGACTGTCATGAGCACAGGCCACCACAAAAGTGATTCCCATGAGCATTACCCTACCAGAGCTACAATGATGACATTTCATATAAGTACATGATCACCATCACTCTTGATAGGGAACTGCACACAGATCTTTACATGCAGGAGCAGTCTGTCGCATAGCATCCTGAAATGTAGCATTCCAAGCTCCCCCTATCTCATTTTTACACAAAATGACTCAAGGAGAGTGGTATGACCAGGCCACCTCCCACTCTAACATGTAGCCTTCATCATTTTCGCTAACACATGGTGATAACATGGTGATGAATGTATACAAGTTCTTTCCATAAATCTGGACAATGCCCACTCATGGCCCACAAAATGGCATTCATACCTCAGTGAGGATTCCGCAATGTTGTCATCGTTTACCTCCATGATACCTGGCTGCTGAATGAAGCTATTTCTCTTTTTTTCATATCAGGAAATAATCCTGACAATCTTACCCTGTAGATGTTTACATTGTTAGGAATGGACCAATTAAATCATCTTAGGATACCTGAGATCAGACCCAGGGAGCCGAACAGGGCCATCCTCAGCTCATGGTGGCCAACATAATAAAGCATGCATTCCCATACTTACTCACTGTCTTAACTGCATGCAACCAGTAAAGTAGTTCACATGAGGATTACTTTACCAGAGTGGTAGTAATCATATTGCCTGTAAGTCCATGATCACCATCACACTAGGTAGGGAAATACACACAGCAGATCTTTACATGCAGGAGCAGCCTGTCTACTGAGAATTGAAAAACATAGCATTCCAAGTATCCACCGATTATCACTGTGACACAGAAGGCCTCAAGGAAAATGGTATGAACAGGCCTCCTCCCATTCTCACATGGAGATTTCATCACTTTCCCTAACACATAGCACTGAATGTACATAATATTTTTCATAACTCTGGACATTGTCCACTCACTGGCCATTAAATGGCACTCATCCCTCAGTGAGGATCCGGCTATTTTCTTCATTTCCCTCCATGACAATGGGCCTCTGAATGAAGCTATCTCTCCTCTTTTCTTGTCAAGAAATAATCCTGACGATCATACACACTAGATGTTGACTTTGTTAGGAAAGGACCTATGAAATAATCTTCGCATGCCTGATATCAGACTGAAGGAGCAGAACAGGGCTTACCTCGGCTCATGCTGGCCAGCAAAACAATGAATGCATCCACTTCCTCACTGACTATATTAACCACAAGCCACCAGGAAAGTTGTTCCCATGAGCATTACCCTACCAGAACAGCGATGATTACATTGCATGTAAGTACATGATCACCACCACAATAGTAGGGCACTACACAAACCAAATCTTTACATTAAGAAGCAGCCTGTGTGCTTAGCATCCTCAAGTATAGCCTTCCAAGTCCACCCACCCCCATTATCATTGTGACACAAAAGGGCTCAAGGAAAATGGTAGGGCCAGGCCTCCTCCCATTCTCACAAGTAGCTTTCATCACTTCCCTAATACATGACGCTGAATGTACACAAGTTATTTTTCATAACTGTGGAAAGTGTCCACTCACTGATCACCAAACGGCATTCATCCGTCAGTGAGGATCCTGCTATGCTTTCTTTCGTTACTTACATGATCCTGGGATATTGAATGAAGCTATATATCCTTGTTTTGCAATATGGAAATAATAGTAAAGATCTTACCATGTAGATGATGAAATTTTTAGGAATACAACGATGAAGTCATTTTAGGGTGCCTGAGACAAGACACAGGAGCAGGACAGGGCCCAAATCTGCTGGTGGTGGCCAGCTATGAATGCATTTCCACCTTCCTCACTGTATTAAATGCAAGCCACCATAAAAGTTGTTTGCATAAGTATTATCTTACCAGAGGAAAAATGATCACATTTCATGGAAGTACATGATCACGACTACATTGGATAGGGCAATTCACACAGCAGGTCTTTATGGGCAGGAGCAGATTGAGCCTTTAGAACAATCAAATATAGCTTCTGAAGCTCTCACCATCTCATTCTGACACAAAATGGCTCAAGGAAAGTGGTATGATCAGTCCCCAACAACACTCAAATGTAGC
>NW_006382943.1:0-3751 GCF_000327345.1 Myotis davidii
ACACACACACACACACACACACACCGATACACATAGTAATAGTTCTTACAGTACAATTATCTCATGCCTTCATTGTTCAGTCACCTATACATTTACAAATAATTTTGAGATGATTCAAGGCTTAGCACTGCTTGCTAATGATAAGCTTTTGATTCTCTAGGTCATTGATTCTCACCTCTGGGACTGTGATCTCACTGTGACATATGTGTCTGCTCATTAAAAGAATGTAAATCCTGGTTGACTAGATGGTGCTTCCTTTCGTCCTCCTATTTCTCACAAATTCTTCTTGACACTGCCTACCCATACTTATTTTAAGAGTACCCAAGTTTCTTCATTTATGAAATGAAAGACTATGCAATATTTAAGTAACACAAATTCCTACAAGTCCGTGACCATTTTCAGACGTATGAAATGACCATTAGAGTTGGGTGACCATATGGCCATCTAACGAAAGACTTCAAAAGACTTATCATGGTATGTTTTGACAAATTCCTGGGAAATGCTTTTCAAGTTTTTATCATTTGCAAATGAGGGCTGTATTTCAACATAATCTTAACTAAGATCTCAGCATATAAATATGAAAGATAATTCTTTACTAGTAAAAATGTATTCAATAAGTAGTTACCTATAACATTTGTTAATCATAAAGTCAGTTGATTACACTGACTGGAAAGTTTTGAAAGTGGAATTAATAGATCCGTAAGCTTGCAGAGCCTCAATATGTATTTAAGGTCTATTTTTATGTTGGTTAGTTGGTTACATTTTTGTTGCTCTGACTTTATTTGTTTAATTTTGGAGACAAAGAATTGGTAGATGTTTTCAATACTTGTTTAATACATGACTGTGGTCTACACAAACCCCAAGGAAGCAATTTAATGCCTTGCTGGACCTTTCCATATTAGAAATATGTAATATTGCACATTTCAGTATTCACTTTATCTATCATAATTTTCAGTGATTTAAAAAATATTCTAAAAGATGAAATAAAAGTGAAACATTTGTGGAATTCCCTAGTCTCGCTGGAATCTAAGAATCTGACAAAACATCAGGGTGTATTCTACTATTCTCAAACCTCTTTCCTCAAACTATTTGGCTCCAAGTCCAAGTGCGTTTTTGCTGTTGGAAAAATTCCAATCCAGCTAGCAAGATGAGGGACCCAAAATCTCCCCAGACAGCTTGATCTGTTAGAGTTTAGGTCAACGACCTACAAAGCTAAAAGTTACAAAAAGAAAGGAAATCTTCTAAAGGGAATAAAAAATTGATATTACCAGACGTGGGGCCACTCACACAGTAAAGAAAGATCTACGGTGCCCTGCAAGTGGCTATTCTCCAGGGCATTACCAAAGAGGCAACCTCTTTTCTTGCTATTGTGAGCTCACAGAGGAGGCAAAACCACATATGTGAGGTTCACGAGAAAGGCTACCAACCTTTCCAACATGAAGGAGTAATGCTGCTGGCTCCCCGCCAACAGGGAACGCTAACCAAATGTTTCACACCAGGTCAGTTTCTCTTGCAGGGCAATGCTTTGAGCAACCCAAAGCATGTAAGTGGTCTCATTAATCTTCATAACACCCTTAGATGTAAATAGGGAGTGAGGAGGAATCTTAGCATTCTTTAGGGAGAAAGGCTGTGGTGCACAAGGTTAGGAGATTAGATTCTCAGAGTGTATTAGCTGTACAGCTTAGGGGAGCTGTTCTCTATTTCCATTCCCTCCCCACCCCCTCTCATTACAGAAGTGCAAAGCAAGGGTTTACTAAGCTGCAAAGGTCCACTTTAATGGCTATGGTAAACAAAAGTATGAGCTTTTCTCCCCTTGGTAGGGACCTAATTTTTTTTGATGTTCTGGAATAACTTTTGACACTGCCCATTCCAATGTAATAAATATTACTATTAGGAGAGCTAATACAGGGGTAATACACAGATCCAATAGACTGAATAATTCAAATCACAAAGCCATTCAATTTGGCAGATGCGAGCTGACAGTTTTGAAGCCCGTTCATCTCTTACTCACTAGACACCTGAGTGCACTGCCTCCCTCTGCACTGGGGTTTATTTCTTATTGATTGCAGGACTGAATAACTCATTCCTGTGTCCCCTCACTTCCCCCAGGGGCCTATTAGCAACAAATCACTAAGCACAACAATATATTCTCTGAGGGAGGAGTATGGGCTTTAGTAGGCGAAGTTCATCTGTATCCTCGTGTAAAGTAATAAAATTCAACTGGCATTAAAGAAAAGGTTGAGCCATCATGAGCATATTAACTAAATGACTCATTTTATCTAGAGACACCATAAAACTTAACTCTGACCTCCATTAATTATGAAAGACACAGGTGTTTTAAAATGACATTCTCTTAGAATAACTCAATTGGTCTCTGATGAATACAGCTATAAAATCAAAGAAAAAGTTCCAAGTTCCTATGGAACAGGTAGGTGAGAGGCTTTCTTAAGGAAAAGGAGCAGAATACCAAGTACTCAAGGGAGTCGTGCATTTTGCACAAAGTGAAAATGGAGACAAACAGCAAGTAAATCTTTAAGAAAATGTTTTAAACAATGATGATAAAAACATGTTGAGGTTTAGACCTCGGTTGATCATGAAATAACCTGAAGACAAAACGCACACTGTATAAAACATGTGACCACTGAGGTAGCTCTGCTCTGAGAGCTGACGGCTACTGAAAAGCTAGCCTCACCTGGAACCATGCCAGCTTTGCCCCCCCCACCCCGAGATTTCTTTATATTTCTAGATTCCATTCTAACTGGCGCCAATTGCTAACAGGCACAGAATTTAAAGCACCCGCAAGACGCCCAAATTTTCAATAGCACTGACAGACTTGTGCATTAAAATATGTCTGACTTTGCAGCTACTGAAAAGTAGTAACTATATCCTTTAAAACACAAAAGTGTTTTATAAAAATTGTTTAAATGCAAATATTTATTATGTCAATCATAGCCATAGCTTTAAAATACATAAAGATTCAATTCCACCATGTAACCATCTTCCCTAGTTCACCCACCTATTTATAATTGCTATTCCTAAGACTTTCATTATGCCGGTTGACTTGAAACAACTTCCAGAAGCCTTTATCTTTTCTATGGTTATAATGTTTCCAAAATTATCTCTTTCACATACATTTTCCACAAGTTTGGGGGAGCTTGATTAAATTTTAAAATTGGCAAACTATTCCATATATATAGCACAATATTTAAATAGTTGGATCCCATTTAGATCATGGCTTTGAATGCTGATTTTTTTTCCTTTTAATATGGAGACAAATTTATAATATGGTCATATGTTATGAGCTACATCCTCAGGCCAACTTTTTCCTACCCTCCTGAAAAATAATAAATATGTGTACTTTGGGCAATAAAATTTTAAAAACAATTTTGATTTTATTATCGTTGTTGTTACCATATGTGTTCAGTAATCACTTTCCCAGAATTTTATTGGCTTAGTTCATTCTTTATTTCATTCCCTAAAAGCCTACTTCCAATCCTTTATAAGTCCCGTTTATTAGAAATCAGTTTCAAAGAATACATCAAAACCAAGATCAAACAGTCTTAATAGCACTCTGATATATTTCAATACCAAGATTAAAAGTCACAGATGTACATGGATAGCCTCTTGCTATTTGACAAATAGAATGAAAAACAAAGATGGACTTTTAGTGGCATGCTACAATTAAGACCAATGCTTCTAGCAAATTTCAGAGATATAAAATCAGAAAAACCTTTTACCTTAAGCAAATTTA
>NW_006382944.1:0-3657 GCF_000327345.1 Myotis davidii
TGAGCCCCAACATTTCTTCCCTCAGTGATGAGTAATTTGTCACTGTTCTGTAATCTATGGTGAAGATGGACGGCAAACACTAGATGCAAATTAGGGCTCCCATATGGTCAAAAAGCTACTACATAGCAGAAAACATAAGCACATTAGTAGAGTTAAGCTTGCAAAACATAAGTAACTAGAAACTGTTACTACTACCAGCCCAAATATTGTTATGAAAATTAAATAGCTGACTTTTGATCAAAGATTCCTAGATCTAAGAAAATTCATGACACTTTATTAACTTACAAGGCTCCTATGAATAACATTTAATAGACAAATTGGCCTAAGTATTAGCAATCGAATATAATTTAATGTACCACCACTTAGTACCAGAATATTAATTTTCATTCCTTCTCCTTGGAAAAGACATAAGTAAGTCTTACATACCTGAAGGATTTAAGCCATGTCTAGCTGTAGCAATACCATCTAATTGATCTGGATATCTGCCATTGATAGATACACATTGAACTAACTCATTGGCATAAATCCTGACAGAAGGGGTTCTTCACATAGTAGAAAGTGTGGAATAATCTAAAATTCAAAATTAGCAAGTATTAGGTTGAACAACAGGAAGCTGCCAATATTTGACAATTTTTTTCCTATAAATAAGGCAATTTCATATACTTCAAATGAATTTAGGATATGTAACCTGCCACTTCCTTTGCCTCACACAGGCAAACATACTGACATGGTAATACTGCTGAGCCAAGATTTTCAGCTCTGTGTTCAAAGTATCCAACATCAACACTCACTGTAGGAAGAGTAGATGAAACTTATCTGACATGCCAGATCTATATTCCTCTTTAACATATCACTCCTGCAATATGTATTTATTAATTCATTCATTTCTTCATTTAGCAATAAATTTTTAAGTGCCTACCCTATTAATAACACTGAGTAAGGAATAAGAAGTTAAGGGGAATACAGAAGAGTCTATACATTGGGATTTATGAGCTACTTTTATATGCAGATTATATACACAAGAAAATATATGCGCCAAAGTCAGATAAAAAGCATATGTTGTTATTGGGGAAAACACAGGGATATTTGGAGTATGGGACAATAAGGAGGAAGGCACAATCCTAACAGAAAGATCAATCTGAAAGGCTTTATTAAAAGGCTTCGATCTTTGGACAGACGGGATTTCAATAGAGTGAAAGATGGATTGCACACCACTTGGAAGAAACCATGTGATCAACTGGGAATGTCTGTGATGTATTTGAAAGAAACAAAGAGTAGTGGAAGAAGAGATGTCTGTAAGTGTGAGAGCAGTAGAAATTTCACCAAGGGAGAATGAGGGGTAAGGTTGGAGAAGGAAGTTGAAATGCGAGTAAGGAAAAGTCTAATATTTTATGATATCCTCTAAATAATCTGATGCTATTGAATCCATAACAAGGAATAGAGATAACTAAAATGTCTACAAAATTATACCAAAAATGTAAAAGAACATTATTTATGAATTGGAAAGAATAAGTAATTTTGTTATGAATTCATATTCACTTCACCATACTAATTCAGCATTCTATACTGTAGTGGCACTTTGGCACTTTATTTATCCAACAAACATCTAAAAGCTTGTGTCCAGACATTTCTAGACTCTGAAGATGCAAGGATGAACTGAGCAGACACAATCTATTGTCTCAAATAGTTACATTTTAGTGAAAAAAATAAACAGTAAACAAGAAAAAAGAACAAATAAACATATTGCAACCTGTGATGTGCTGTGAAGGGAACAAATGGGGTGCTATAACAGAAAATAACAAAATAACAAAGGGTTCTTTTTTCAAGAGTTCACAGATGACTGTTAAGCTAAAACCTAAAGGAATTATTAGTCCTGGTTCTACAGTAGCAAATATACTGCAACCATAAATTTCAAAGCCAACATAATTTCCCTTCCTTGTCCTTTTCCTCTTCTAGCTCTATGTCAAAGCTTGATTTAGCCTATAGTTTGTTGCCCTTTCTAACTAATGATTAACTGAAATCGTTATGGGACAGAAAGTGCTGCTGAGGTGGTCATTAACTTACTAGCAGGGAATCAACACATGGATGGCCATTGCTGCAATAAATCCAAACCTTAGTAGTAAATATCTATTGGCAGAAAGTCATATTTCTGCCCCTGGTGATTCTGTTACCACACAGCCATTCAAGGCTGGAAGCCATTTCAGAAACTATTTAGCAAAGTCTAGAGAGATAGGGTATAATTGTTAGACTCTTAAAATTCCAGGTAATTCAAATACCTAGTTAAATTAGCAGAAAGAAAAAAATTAGCAGAAAAAAATGTCTTCTGTTGTGTTCACTGAATCTCTACTCATATGATC
This sequence comes from Myotis davidii, assembly GCF_000327345.1. Lineage (NCBI taxonomy): Eukaryota > Metazoa > Chordata > Mammalia > Chiroptera > Vespertilionidae > Myotis > Myotis davidii. The sequence continues at coordinate 2,358 of NW_006382944.1, forward strand.
CCATAGCCTTAGAAAGCTAGTCTTCTATATTTCTTCTGATTCCGCTATCTTAAAGCTTTTAATTTCTATGATGCCTGATTTTCATTTGGCCATAAGGTGGCCAATTGTCTTGATGACTACTAGAAGAATTCCCATGGTTCCTTCTTTGTCAGCACTGGATTCCATGTGTTATGTTTATAACATTGCAAACATCCAATATATTTGAGTGCATGACAATCCATATAGACAATAAACTCCTTGAAGGTGTGTTTTATTAATCTTATGTTCCCCATAGCACTTAACACGTGCTCAGTAAATACATGGGGGGAAAATGAATGAGCAAGTGAGTGAATGGGTAAATGAATTTCAGAGAAGAACGCTTCAAATATCAAATCAGACACTTCCTAGATCAGTGGTTTCTTATCTTACTTGTATATCAAAATCACCTGGAAATTTATTCAAAAATATAAATTCCTGAGCCGATCTGGTTTAGACTTAAGAAATCTGTGACTTAAAAAGTCCTGCCAGGTGTTTCTAATGTGCAAGTAGTTTTGAAATCTGCTGATCTAGCAATCAATTTCAATAAAGAAAACCAAATGGAATGCCAATAAATGGCTTTAGTGTGGACAAGTTTGGGGGCTTACAAACAAAATTCTGCACGTTGCCTGTGAAATTTTTAACATTCTTACAAAGACCAGATCTAAATAACAAAAAAAGGAGATCTGAAATCAAGTTTTGCTTTCTAAATAGTTAGCAAAGATAACATTTTCACCCAATAAATCTTATTTTTACCAGTGACCCTCAAATGCAGTGAAATTAAAATTTTTAAATGCTTCTTTCAGTATGGCACATTAGGTAATATAAAAACCTTTTGGATGCCAAAACAACTATATCCTGGGTAAAATCTCTTTGTTGTTGTTTTGTTGCATTGTTGCGGTTTAGAAAATAAGAGAAATTACAAATAAGAGGGGGAAAGTGTGCTGACACCAGAGTGCTAAACAGTAAGCCCATCCAAAAGGCATAGGTTGCTCTGAGGAAAAGAATTTAAATGACAAACATGATGAGGCAACCAAGAAGAAAGGTAGAAAAACTGAATCTGAGACTCACATATTAAGTCAAGGACCCTGGACTAGGAATAAAGTGACCACCATTCAACAGCAATCCCCTGGCTTTCAACAAAATCAAAAATAATCTCTCCTTGGAGAGAGAAACTCTCAAATTAGACTCCTGAATTTACTACAGATTAATTATGAGCACATTTGAGTTCATAATCAAGGTGCAACACACAAGGAAATAAATGACAAGAGAAACAAAAAAAAAA
>NW_006382945.1:0-3787 GCF_000327345.1 Myotis davidii
TGTGTGTGTGTGTGTGTGTGTGTTTATGGGGGAGTGTAGGAAGCTTATTTCTAGGATTAAATTGCAAAGTTTCTTTTCTTATGTAATAATTTTCACATTTGCTAATTCTGAATGAATCTAAACTATTTTACCTAAAAGTTCATTTTCCTCAGTGTTCTTTTTAAGAATATTTTGAAGATAAGGTAAGTTTTGAACTAGCCTACAAACTACTACTCAACAAAATCTTTTATTTGGAAAATGAAATAATGGCTATTTGCATCAGAATTGACTTAGTAATTAAAATATTCCACATCTAATCCATTTGTAGTGGAAAATTTTGGCATTTATTTATTTGATGGGGGGAGGGGCAATTCTTATCATGTGTTTTGGCCATCTGCATATAGTTATGGAGTCACTGTCTCTCAGAATATTTTTTTCACCTTTCCTGAGCTAGTGAAACCTAGCGGAATCCTTAGAATCAAGTTGATTCTATTCATTTGGATGTATTTCACAGGGAATCCTTTGTATCAGCTGAATCACTCACATCAAAATATCCATGGGAAGTTCACATAACCTCATTTCCCTCTGTTAATGTTCCTGAGTTCAGCACATGACAGAAATATACTTAGAAGATATATGGCTTCCTCTCAATCAGAGCCTAGAGTACAGAAACAGAGCCCCTCGGGACAATGCAAGACACTCATGAACTCTGGCCACTGGAAGACAAACAATGGGGACCTTATTCTTAATTTAGTTTCTAAGTAAAGGTTTTCCTGGTAACTTTCTTTCTCTGGAGCAATCACACTGCCCACTGATGGATTAGCAACTTACCCTGATACCATAAGTTCCCACTTCGATTAGCCTTCCATTTTCTTTCAGAACATCTAGATTTTTTTTCTTTTCATTACAAATTTCCTTCATAATTCTTCAAAATAGTAATGAAAAAGTAATTTCCTTCCTCTTAAAACCTTATAACCAGTTCACTAGAAAAAGAGCTACAGCTTGGTATAAGTTGAAATGCTCTCCATATGCTGTGGTGCCTAGCAATAATCCCAAGGTTGATCTCATAGTGAGGACAACCCAACGACTCACACGCTTAGAAAACCACCCAGCTGTGGTGATGCTTAGCTGGATGTAGCTATTTATTACATTGAAACCCAAGGGCCATGGGTGATTCACACAATTTATCTGGGGTGAGAGTTCTCACCAAAGGTGCACAACACCAACTTCTTCCTTCAATGAAGTCTTCACTGAACCATCTCCTCTGCTTCATCTTGTGAAATGAGGAAAGTCTGATAGTAGAATTGGAAAAGAGGGAAGAAGAAGGGGTGTGCAGAAGGATAAAAAGGGTGAGGGAGGTGGTTTCTTTAAATACCCAGATTTCCTTATGCTCTCATCTGCTGTTGATCTAGAAGAGCAGTGACTAAGAAGTACTGACCTAATTCCACAGCTGCCCATTGAAACCCCAGGGGCAGTAAACTATCAGCTTCCTTCTATCAAGGAAGATCCCTTAAACCACCCACAAATACCACTCTACCTACGCTTTGCATGTATCATACCATCTTTCAATGGATCAATAGGGACAGTTTTTTCCATTTTTGTAGCACATCTCTATTTCTCTCCTTAAGCACCAGATAAAGTAGTTGGTGTGCATTTAAGGGCCATGCTGTGCAAAAATATGGTTATGGTGGTTGTTGAATGTGTGTTGGCTGTATGTAAGTTGAATGTGAGTTTGGTATGTCTCCACTGTAATGCAAAAAGTACAGGAGCTGTCTCTCCTGGTCCTTGAGAACCCTGGCAAAATATTTGTGATATTCTAAGTTTTTTTATGGTCACAAAATTAGTTGACAGACAGAATTACAGTTTCCTCCTTCCCCAGGAAATGTCTGGTATTCATTCTATGTTAAATCAGTTTGATTCCAAAGATCTACTGGTTTACTCATGGTTCTCCTTTCTTCTCTTATCCAAATGGCTTCCCATTCTAATTATTGGCCCAGGGAAAGTCAACATTTGAGAACCTGGTCAAGCAGGTCAGGCTTGGATTTCCATTACAACCCTGGGACTTCCTATATGAGCACTTTATATCACAGAGGAGGAAGTCTGGAGGACAGGACAGAGATATCTTAGAGAGGTCTCTGCCAATGTTTACTCAGACTTTATATGAAAATATCCCCCCCTTTTCTCACTTCTTCCCTTTTAAACACATAGATATTCAGAGAGATAACCATTATTTTTATTGACTGTTGCCACACACAGAATGGAGACAGCAAGGCCAATCTATAACTCTCCCACAGAATTTGGGGAGACATAATGTAGCCTGGACAAAAAAATAAAATACATGCAAGTACAATATGTTTTGCTTATTGTGATTTGTCAATAATGTTGATTGAACTGAATTAGATAAAAGTAAATGTTATACATATTTTTCTCCTGCCAATATGCTTTAGAAGTAGAATTTTGTTTCATTTGCTCTGTCATCTTGCAACATCTCCAAATATAAATCCAAATTTGTATAACTTCAACGTATATTTTGTATTGGTATAAAGTGGTATTGTGTTAAAAAGGTTGTCACAGTTTTCTGATCAATTCCAAGGCTGATATAAATATTGAATTTGAAAGAGTAAATACAGATGGGTGACAAAAATTAAAATTGGAGGTTGCGATACATTTTCCCAGTCCAAATCCTGTTTTCAATCAAGATTTTGGCATATTATTTTAGAAAATTCCCAACCAAGATAGCATGAAATAAAAGCCAGATGAGTGAAATAAATACAGAGCTATGGGAATGCAAAAGAAGAGATGATCATGTTTGTGAGAAAGTTCTGAGAAAACTTTCACAGACAAGATAATATTGAAGCAAAGGGCATAGTTTTGCTTTATATAATACCTAGAGCCAAGTTTAACAATTAGTAAATTCTCAATAAGTAGTTGTTGAATGTAAAATGGAAGGAAAGATGAAGAGATAACAATCAAAGTTGTAATATTGGAAAATATCCATGTCAGAGGGCAGGAAGAGGATTTCAAAGGAGATTCTAAAGAAGTGAAGAAGGAAAAAGGATACAGAATCATGCAAAGTATGAAAACGTGTCCAAGAGAACGTGTTTGACAATATTTCCTTCTGCAATGGAATAATACAATTTATAGTGTGATCCTCAGAGCAGCAGTATAAGTTATCACCTAGAAAATTGCTAGAAATGCATGTTCTTGTGCAAATCCCTGACCTTCTGAATCAGATTTTTTTGAGGTGGGGACCAAGAAATCTGTGTGGAGTAAACTTGAAAAATGATCTTTATGCAAACTAGAGTTTGGAAAACAATTTATAGCATATTTCTGGAAGATGAGTTACTTTAGGTATAACTAAGTTTTCTGATTCTGAGATTTCAAGATTTTGGTTCTAGATTCTTCCCAGAATTAAGTTGCAGAGAAATTATTATATTAAATTGCTAAAGTTTAAATTATATCTAAGCCATTCAAGATAAGCAGTTTATGCCATGCTTTATTTCCTAAAATCTTTCTTACAATGCCTCACATCATTTAGAATGAGAAGGAAAACGAGATGAACTTTACTCAGTTAGCCATACCTAAAGACCACTCAGATTTATTATTAGATAACTCAGCTCAACAAAATAAAAATGCAGCATTTCTAAACTTGTTGAATAAAGATGAAGCAATGCTTGGAGAAATATTCATGACCTTAAATTATTTATTAGAAGAAAAGAAAGATTTCAATTAAAAAAATTTAACTTTTCATGTTAACAAAATAGAAGGAAATTTAACTTGGGGTGGTAAACACACAATACAATACACA
>NW_006382946.1:0-3799 GCF_000327345.1 Myotis davidii
CAAGATATATATATTTTTTAAAACCTGTAAGGCTGGTATTTAGATTGTTTTGGTGATAGAAAAGAGCAAGGAAAAAGCATGGTTTTTTTGGTCTGAGCTGATGAGTGTTATATTTGAAGAAGGGACATGTAGTAATGGTCCTGACAGTAATTCTACAGTTATGTCTTCGAAGCAGGTACCATTCTTTGCATTTCTGGAAAGCCTCGTTTTATGTTTGCTTCCTTTTGACAACGGTTTTATTATAACTGGGTTGCTAATAACTCCCTAAAGCAAGCTAGTGGGCTGAGCAATCCAGTTTGACAAATGCTTATTAGTAAAAGCTATACTCATAAGACCACTTGACTGAACTATCCCATTGATTGTCATTAATTATCATGTTTATTCACAAACAAGTTTCTGTGCTCGCTTGTCACTTCAGCAATTTAGATATTGGATCCACTTGGACGTGTAATGCCCAAATTGAGGCTCTCTTGAAAACTTGTCAAAAGATACAATAGATTATACTGTCAGTCAACAGAATAGAGAACACAACAGCATTATATTTAAGTAGTTAATTATTTCTGGAGAAGAAAATGCACGGGTTTCCAAAAGGAATGAGGGAGAAGAATACAAGACAGTAGCCAGTGGAAGGCATTAAGATGCATTTTTGAGATTTAAAATGGCACACTGGTAGCCAGTTAATAGCATTTCTTTTTTAGTAAAACCACCTCACCTAAAACCTCAAAGAACAGAACATATACTTATATTTGTTAGGCCTCAGGCATGGGGTTGCAGACCTTGTAGCGTAATGCCCTGCCAGCAATAGCTTTTAGCAGGGCACGAAGCATTTATGCTCACCACAGTGGCGATGGAAGAAGCCCTGGATGAAAGTCGGAAATCCCCTGTCATGCCCCAGGCTCTGTCACTTCGCTGTGTTCTTATTAGGACCTTGGGCAAGATACCTAGTGAATTTTATCTCACTGCAGAACTCTGACAGACCATGGCACACCATTGCAAGGTGAAATTTCTTAGATGCCAAAGGTATAAAAAATGTGTCTCATTAATCAAAAGAAATATGTCTGTTCCTTTGAGCCTTATTTACTTATTTATCTGTAAATGGAAAAGATTGGATTAGATCAGTAACCATTTAACAGAAATTCCTTGGGATATTAATACGGATAGTGTTAACCATAAAGTTTTGGAACAAATAAGATATATCTAAAAAATACCAGTGGTGCATTTTATGTACAATTACTCTATAAAAATAATGAAAGCAAGATGAAATTAAATCCATGATATCACATTGACTCTTTTTTTGGGTGCCTTTGAGGACTCGTTCACAAATTAATGGTTCTGTTATGGCCACTAAGTACAGTCTCTACTCTCCCCAACCCCCACTGTCCCACTTTACATCTGCCATCAGAAGGGTGGAGCTATAACTCAGGCTGCCAGGGTCCCCCTATCTTTGTCCATAGCGATGACCAGAGGCGAGCTCATAAACTAAAAAAAGTCTAAATAGATCCTTCCCTGAGAATTCTAAGACAGAGAAAGCCACTTCATGGTTGGGTTTCTCAGAGTGCTAACAGCCTCTTTCCACAGAAGTTGGAAAAAGCCTAATGGGGAAAGGAAGCCCATTAGGAGTAAGAAGTGTGAAGAGGAAGTAATTGCTCTGAAAACATTGTTTGAATCCTGCTGTAACTAAGGCTCAACCAACACTGGCCAATGAATTGTATGAGCCAATACATTTCCTTTGTGTGTAAACATGTTTGACTTTGTGTCTTTTATTTACAATTAAAGTGCTCTGACAATACAGGAGTCAGATATATTAGTAAAAGTGCATCAGCAAGCCTCACATGGAGAAAGTCAATTACACTCTCAAAGAGACTGGTTTTCAAACTAAATTGTCTTTCATACATGGATATTGCCTGCTAACTTTTGAGTTTATTCAGAGTAGTGATAACTAGTTATCCATTTTTATATGCACTGCTGAGCATACAGTGAGCCTGGCATATGGTTATTACCCCATAAAAATTTGATGAACAAATTAATTGCATGAGTTTGAATGTTTGAGTAGAAAAGAGAGAGATCAATGAAGAGGGTATAAGATAGTGTGATTCACTTTATTTGAATAAATTAGGATGTATCCCAAGCATAATATGTTAGCCAGCACTTTCCAAAGTGCAATTTCAGATTTACAAATTAATTTGGAGGTAATAGGTGCTTTTCCAAAATAAATGATGCAAGCATATTGCCTAGCAGAGTATCCGCATGCAGTAAATGGTCGGAATATAATTTCTATGCTTGTGCTCCTCCTGGCAGGTTTTTCTTCTTTAATTGCTTTATTGAGAGTGGGAAAAGGTAAATGGTTCGACTTGTTTTATCCCATACTGTTTGGTTTGCACCATCCTTGAAATCTTCATTAACTACAATGGGAAATATTTTTCCTCAGTCTACTTTGCTTTCTTCTCTGACTTCTGACTAAGTTATCTAGTGCTTTGTTATACAAAGTGCTGGTCCCCCCAGTGTCACAGGTCCACCACCAGGTAAAGGACTTGTGCCAAAATATAAACTAGTGCACTTCTCCCTTCATCAGGGAAAATGCCAGCTGAACTAAGTAAGCAAGGTGCTTCTCAGCCAGAGCTTCTCCTTGTCAAAGATCAGTAAGGAGTGATTCATGGACCTGTACTTAACAGAGCATTGGTTTATAGAACAATGTCAAGGTGTTATCAGAACAGCCTGGAATAGCCTGAAGACCTGAGGCGAAGACCCTTCGAGATCTCTTTATTGCAAAGCCCCTTCTCAGTGCTCACGACCTCCAGAGACACCCATACAGTATGCTTGTGAGGGTGGCCGTTAAATGCCCTCTCAAAGCTCCAGCTCACAGTGGCCTGGAATCTAGTGTCCTCCGTACAATTGGCATCCTTGTATTTCCTCAAGTGATTCTGTCCCTGCTGTTTCCACATGTACATGACAGTTTCATCCTGAGTCATCTCTCAGTCACATACAGTGAAAGTTACATGGTCTAAAACAGCTTTTAAAAGGGCATGTTCATTCCTATGGGTTTTTTAAACCGCATATTGACGTTGGATTCATTTATGCTGTTTGTTCAATGTGGATTAATTTTTCCAAAAACAGCATTATTAGGTGGGTCTTCTTTTCCCTGAAACTAAGCAGGATCTTTAGAAATAAATGCTCTCTGAGCCTCCCATAGCTCTCACCGTAGACAAATGGTCATTTCTTTAAGAGAGAAAAGGTTTTCTTTAGCTGGAATAAGAGGAAATGCCCATATGTGCTTAGCCCTCTGTGCTTAGGAGAAACTTCTGAACGAAAAGCAATAAGCCTTTTTATCGCACACTAGTAGGTTTGTCCTGTACAAATTGTCTTTATACCAATTCTAGATGTGATTTCTCAATCCCATTATGTACAAGGGGAACAGTCTGTCCTTCTGTCTGCACTCCCCTCCCACATTCAGTCTTTCAAATCTCTTATTATCCATTCATGTGCTTAATTCCTTTTTATTTTATTTTACACTAACCTAAAGGCAGTTATTCAATTCTTATAGGTAGTGGTAATGTATATAACGTGTTATGAGATAGTCGGAGAGAAAAACAGTACTATATTTTTTAATATAAATTCCAAATTTAAAAAGTGCCAGGCAAAAGAAAAAATATTTTCTTTGGCAAGAGGTAAAAAGAATTATAATGATCATGTATTAAGTGGTTTCTCTATGCCAGTACCATGCTGAACATAGATAAATTGATATTCACAAAAGCCGTATAAATGTGGGTTTTATTATCCTCATTTTACAGATGAGAAAACT
>NW_006382947.1:0-3809 GCF_000327345.1 Myotis davidii
CTTTCTTTCTTTCTTTCTTTCTTTCCCTCCTGCCCAGACCTAGGAGGCCATGCCTTTAAGATGGAGCTGTTGCAGAATGCTAGGCCTTCCCCATTGAGTCACTGCGTGAGGACAGTTGTCATGAAGAGTTGCCCAGACCCACAGCAGACATTGTGTGACATAGAGATAGCTCCTTGTGGTGTTGAGGATCTGAATTTGCATGGCATTTATTATGGAAGCACAATCTAGACTGGTATAATCGGTAACAGTGATTTCAAACATTTGAACTAAAATTCTGAGCATGCACTTTAAACATATATTTACTTACAAATATCATAGGTTATTCTTTTACTTATATCTTCTGTACAGCATGTAACATACCCAAAAAACAAAAAAATGATAAATTAAAAAAGAAATTGAGTTCTCTAATCTGTTTTTTACTCATCAATCTATTGTCTTTGGTACTTGATTGTCTATACCTTACTTTTGAGATCACTCATCCAGAACTTAGACCACTGAAACTTATATAGAGATCATCAAGGGGAAAATTCATCACCAAATATAAAGAGATGCTGTAATGCTGGGTTGAAATTATTAAGTCGTCCCCTGTATGACAGTGTGGCTCAGAGGAGTTAGCACCTTCCTCTGCACTAATGAGCTCCCAATTTCTGCAAGGGCCTAGGAATCTCTATGGTACTAGCTCTACTACCTTATCCTTACATGTATTAAAACCTTTGCCTTAACATATTCTGGAATAAAGAATTCAGGTTTTACTCTCCATGGAAAATACCTGAATATAATAACATAGATACCATTGGTATGTTTGTATGTTAAACCTCTACACTAAGTAGTGGCCAATTTGACGTTAAAGTTCAAAAATAACATTCACATAACCAGAATTTCTTCTGGAAACAATTGTAATTCAAACATTACATTGGGAGAGGAAGTTAAAAAATGTCCCAAATTCAAGCTAATAAAATAATTGTATTCAGTGACAGCATAATATAAAACTATGAAACTTGAAGTATTTGCTACATATGAAATATATATGTAGAAAAAAACCTCTATCCATATATGTAGGTCTAAAATATGGCAATTGGTAATTTCCAAAAGACTTTATTGCAAACCACGGTTAACCGATCCCATACTTTACCAGCTAGAAGAAGTGGTATCATAAATATTTTGGCCATCATGTTTTTAGTTTCCACACAGGATTGAAATGGAATAAAAGATCTCTTCTTTATAACATAATTCTTCACCAATCAAATGTTTCAGAGATCATCCAAAGAGTTTCCAATTTAATGCAATAAATATTTATCCCATTATATATGCACTACTCTGTAGCCTAAATAAGTCACCCCTAGGCTCAGGTCAATGTTTTTCAAACCTTAGGATCTCATATAGTAAGCTATACAATGTAGATTAATAAATTGCTTCCAAAAGCTATGATGATATTAATAAACCTTTTGTTATTGTGATGTTTAGTTCAAGAGTATTTTCACAGATGCCAAATAAAATGTTGGTTATAATAAGAATGCTGTTGCTATTTTCAAAGTGCATTATCTCAGGTGGCAATCAAGATGCATTACAAGAACTTACATATGAGTATAATGAATCATTTCTTCCAGTGATGAGATGAGGCTCGTGTCCAGGCTAACAGCTCACTGGGTTCAAGTGTAGAAGCATTCCCCTGCATAGCATTCAGTGAAGAGGCTTGTTATTGAAAATGGTGATGCAATATAGAGACAACCTTACACTCAACCCAGATTCTCATCACTAAGACTATGTGAAGCTCTTAAAATCCTTTCCAAGCAAAATGCGAATCAACTCTAAACAAACCGGCTGTGTGTAGTTTGTAGTTAGGGAGAAGGCAACCCAAGGTAAAGCTCTAAATAAGTAATCATTCCCCAGGAAGGGCCTGAGATAAATGCTGATATTTAAATAATTCTAGAAACATCAGCTCAGCCTTTAATGTTTTCTCAATAATCCTTACAAAAATTCTTCATCTTATCTTGAACAGATGAAGGAGATGTTCCTGAGGAAGAATACAACCTAACTAACCTTCATTTATTTTTCAACTAATTTCAATTTGCAACAGCGTATATTTATGCCATTCTTTGGCAATTATATTCATTTTCAGTGACCAGTGTAATATTTGGCCCCATATAAACACCCACAAGAATATTTGCTCCTTGAATAAGTAAATAAATAAATACTTACCTGTAAACATATTCTGGGTTGATATAAATGCAAGTCCAGGTAGAATTAGCTTCTCACTCTTCTATGTTCCCCTGGTGATTTATGCCTTCCACTATTATGTACTTTATCACAGTAACTTTTGTTCATTTATCTTATTTGTCCATCTCACAAACTGTGGCCTTCTTAATAATAGGGGTCATAACTGGTTGAGCCTATGTTCTCAAACCTTGCACCGCATCTGGGGCATAATAGGAACTCAGCCAATATTTGTGCATCTGAATGGTGCAGAAGTTGTAGAAGTTCACATCCCTCATCTGGCATAGCTTAAAACTGACCTATCAGAGCTGAAGGTGACCAGAACAATCAGAGGCAAGGAAGAATAGCACCCAGAAGGGTCCACTGGCATTATGGAGCAACATGTGGCTACCTGTGAAGGACTTCCTGACCCATGGCACAAAGCTGGTGGAAGGAATGGGAAAGCTTCCTTGAATTCCAGTGGTGAAGGATAAGATGCTTCCCATGAACCCTACCATGATGAGGTGCTTCAGAGCAGATAGTCACCACTATGGAATTCAGAACACAGATGGGCAAGAGCCATTGAAAAGACAAGAGCTGACCACAGGTCTATGTAGGCTCAAAGTCCAGATGTCATGGATGTAGGCAGCCTGGAGGTCTGAACTTTTCTTGTGTGTAATGTGAGAGTCACCTTAAATTATGTGTCAGCTCTATCATAGCACCCTGATCTTCTCTATCCCATGGAGGAAATACTGGGCCTATAGAACAACCAATGAGCCCAATCCCTAAAACTCACTGAGGCATGCGTTGAACTCATGGCTGTAGTAGGGGGTAGAGGAGGATCCTGAAGGGGCCGACTAGAATCAAAACCCTGTGGATCCCGAGATGTGCCACATGGTAGCCAAACTGATCCCAAACACTACAGAGGAACTTAGAAAGTTTTGAGAAAGGCAGTTTAAAGCACAGGGAGTCTCTTAGATGAGGGTCTAGAGCAGAGGCCCCATTTGAAGTTGGTATTGACTTGAATCAAAATCTCCTGAGGTATTTATCAAATATACATATTTCTTTGTCCCCCCCCCCCAAAGACACTAAGTCAGAACCTCTGTGGATAGATTTGAAATCTATGTTTAACAAGCTGTCTGATTATTTTTAGGGACACTGCTGTTTGAGAGTCACTGAGCTAATTTCTATAATCTGGCTCATTAGTATACATTGAGATTGATACACAGGCTCATTTACCATTCAAAATCTTTGCATATCTGCAGCTGACAAACCGGACCAGATGGAGTCATTTTCTATTCCCCAGACATGGCATGAAGTTTTATGCAGCCATGACTTTTTTTTTTTACTGCCTTTTCTCTGAATGGATTTTTTAACCAGTTTTATATGAGTGTTGTATTGTGTCTTGATGCCTGTATATATTGGCAGGCCTGTCTTTTATCTATTGTTTTTATTTGTTGCTTTTTATCTACCTTTCATTTCATATTTGAACTTTGAATGCAGGGAAGACCTGATTTGTTTTTTAGCTCTTGTCACATTGTAGGTGTTCAACTAATGAATTTAACATAATGCCCATTCAAGACTTAGCTTTCTCCTTTGAGATCTTGCAAAAAAAA
>NW_006382948.1:0-3445 GCF_000327345.1 Myotis davidii
GACCTCTTGGTTCCTAGGTCGACACTCAACCACCGATCCATGCCTGCCGGACCATTCTTAAAGCTTTTGAATCCAAATCATTTTATTCGTGACCTGTTCTATATGTCAGCAATGTTTGCGCATATTGAAAGCGACAGATGAGCTAGTGACAACATTGGTAGCTATCGGTGGTAGCTCTCGGTTTTAGCTGTAAGAAGTGATCGGAAATGTGCAAGGCACAAGAAGGAACCCTCGGTGTGCCTGCCCCTCGGGTTTGCCGTCAGCTTTGGAAGGACTGAGCCATGTGTCCTTACTGTTTGTGGCATAAACTAGATTGGGTCAAGCTGGCCCTCTGTTAAGAGCTTCAGAAAACCTTCGCGTTCCTCCCAGGAGCCGCATTCAATACTGGCAAGTTCCACAGCGGGTTTTAGGGCAGCGGAGCCCTCCTTTGGGTTTGGACTCAGTGCTGTGCTGTCCAGTAGAAGCTACATGTGGAGCCTTAGCCTGTGGGTGAAGCTGGGGCCCCACAGACATTTGTATTAACTCCTCCCTATCTCCTTTTCCAACCATCACCGTGCCAGCCTTTCGGGGTGTTTAAATACAGGATCCACACATTGATCACATCTAGTCATTGATACCATGTCTCAGGCAATATTTAGATAATGATGAACAGACAGGCAAGGTGCCCACGGAGCTGACATTCCTGTAGCATAAATAAATAAGAAAACATCAGCATAGTGAAGAGGGGGATCCTGGTAGAGAAACAGTCATTAGAAGCATGTCTCATAGAACGTGTAGGGGAGATATTATCCATCCTTACTTTGGAAAACCCGGAAGATACTGCTTTATTTATTATTCGCCAGCCAACCTCAGCCGGGGAAACTGGGCTCCGCGACCCTAGGACAGTCTTATTATGTGGGTCTTAACCATATGTGCAGATTGTCTACCAGCAATAAAAATAATATGGTAATAAGGGCATTGGGTAATGTATAGTCCTAATTATATCTAAATAGGTCTACATATAGTGATAATAGTGCTAAGATAATACAGTCACAATGGCATAATGGGTAGTGTGGAGCTAATGGGATACTATTTGGTAGTGGTGGAAGCTAAACATGCTTTTCTCTTTTCAAATAGCATCAGCCAAGCACCATAATACATGTTACTTTAATGTGCTGGATTTAACTTTAAAACATAACATTTTTTCTATCCTGGAAATAGAGGAAGCTAATATACAATATGTTAAACATTTTTCTTTAATTTATAAGTGAGGCACATATTCTGTAGAAAGCAGCCAAAATGAAGAAAGGAAATTAGAGGCATTGTCAATAGGTGTGCATAATTGAGTTGAAAATAATTAGTACATTTCATTTCGGCGCAATTTCATAATGTGGTTCTGTGATTCATGGGAAAGAGGTTCTCGCGTGAATGTAGCTATCTCTCGCTCGTTGGAAATGGTCGGTGGGAAGGAATCAGCATATTCACGCTAATGTCCCACTCATGGTATTAGGTGACTCCCTCTCTCATCTGATTGTCAGTGCGACCCCACTTTCACAGTAAAAGGAAGTGAAGACCCAGGCAAATGCATGTGGGGGGTTGGGGTGTATATGCACGATCTCTTATGAATGAACATGGGATTTTAAGTTTAAGTTTTAAAATTCAAAAGTAGGAACGGTTTTGATCCTACCGCTTGTTAAGGTAACATTTTTAATCTCTTAATGATGAGTGGTGGTTTCAAATGCAGGCTTTGTTTTATTTTATTATTTATGTTATGATGTGATGTTATGTGATCTTATGTTATGTTATGATGTTATGTTATGTGATGTGATGTTATGGTATGTTATGTTATGTTATTTTTGTGTCAGAAGCCAGGCATACCAGTGTTACCTCAACTCCTCTGGGCCACCTGACGGGCACTGCCTGGCTCTGCTGGCTCCGCCCCGGGTGGTGAGGAAAGGTGGTCGTTGGGACAGGATAAGTCAGGAGGGAGAAGGCGCTGGCTGCTTCAGTACAAATTGTCCTTGACTTCTGCTGGTTCTCATACTGCGTGAGCCAGACATGGAGGCAAGCAATTTCCAAGGAGCTGTGAGACATGAAGGCAGTAGTTTGTTTTGAGTTTTACTTATTTCTGATACATTTTTTTAAAAAAAAAATACCTTTTTCAGTCTAACAGAGCCGAGTCTTTGCTTTCATAAAGTGTAAAGGATCTTGATGGCACTAAGAAACCACTAAGTGGCCACTGTATGTCTAGTATTTCACCAGCGGTGTTACCTAGCTGTGATTTGTAGGGTTTTCATTTTTTATTGGAAAGTCTAGCCCACTTAGGGGAATTATTTCAATACTAAGCTTTCAGTATGCATACCTTCCCTGCCTTTATATTTCTCCGCAACCATTTACTGCACATGCATTGATTTCAAAATATCTTTCAGCTTCTTCCTCAGCAATTTGCATGTGTGCATCTGTGCCAACAATGAATTGCATTTGTTGACAGTCACATGCTTTATGGGGTTACGTTGCTCTCCTCCCGCCCCCCCGCCCCCCCCATAATTATTTTACTAGAGTCAATAGCAGGCTGGTTAATAGATTTTCATACCGTAATAGAATTTTCTGAGGCAGGGAGAATGTAATAGTGAAATTTAAAAATAAGCAAACAATAGCCAATGGATTTAGGCTGTCTATTTCTTATAAGTTCTGTGAACTTGGAAACCAGCTCTGTGTTTCTGCAATGGGTGAGGTGGGAGCTTCAAAAATAAAACGTAAGATAAACATATAATGAGGCTCTAATTACAGCTGTGTGTACCCATGGGGACGTGCATTGGATTGGGAGTGAGAAGACAAGGTTTTGTCACTCTCCCGGGAGGAAGTCATTAAACCCTGGTCTGCCTCAGTTTTCCCATCTGTGCTACCCATCCGCTTGTCCTATTGGTAATTATCAATGAGGTTATGTGCAAGGACTGAGTTGGCAGGTTAAGTTGGGAGACAGGATTCTTATAAGTGTATGTGCTCACAGCCAGTTCATTGTTGACCGTCACATTCCTGTAATGAGACGGAGGCTGGGATCCCGAGATTTTCAAACAATCTTCTCACGTGAGTGAGCATGTGCACGTGCATGTGCGCGTACACGTGTGGTTTCCCTTTCTGATAGGAGGCAGGTGGGGAGAATTGAAGGGTGGAGGTCCGCACACCTGGATGCCCAGGGAAGGCTCGTGTATATGAGAAGTGCTGATTTTTAGGATTCACTGTTAGAGATGTTTAAGATTGTTACATTCATCTATTTAGCATGACCACGAGGTAGATATTTTTAGAATTGTGTGAAGCTTTGGAGATGCGAAGGTCGTAACAGAGAAAGGCTGATTATTCCTGCGGCTCTCTTAAACGCTGTAACAATCTCCTAAGCTCCTTTCTCCACTTTTGATCTACAATTTCACAATAGCAATGCTCCGAGATTGATAAACCTTTAACTCAG
>NW_006382949.1:0-3821 GCF_000327345.1 Myotis davidii
TTTTTTTTTTACCCTGCAACCCAACTTAAGCATGCATGCTTTTATAGGAGGAAATCTGTTTTAGAACGTATTTTTAAATATAATCTTGGAAAATTTGTTGCTGTTAGGATTTTGTTCTCGTTTTCATATCATGACAAGCTTCTGTTATAAGTTATTGATGATATATAACTCACAAAGAATTTTTTTACGACAGAATACATCATGCAGAATACCTATAAAATGTTTTCTTTTTCCTTGGGATCTTAGTGTTGAAAGTAGCTTTACTCATTTCCTTTCCTGTGAGTTTTTATTTCTCTGATAATTAGTATAGTTCTTCTGTTCCACTTGTGGATATAGTTCAAACAAGAGAAAAGAAACTGCATTTTACTTCACTCACCAAAAAAAGTCTTTTTCCCCGACTCAACTGTTTGCCTTATGCCAATTGGATGCTTTTTAAGCAACTGACAATTGATCAAATGCCATGTACATGTGACAGTAAGCTCATCTGAGGATGAGTGACCTCTACTTACATGCTCCGGTTCATGAGGAATTATTAGTCAGGGAAACAGCAAAATTCAAAATAAAAATTTCAAACTAGTGTAATGTGGAGCCATGAGTTTCTGGATGTTGCTGTCAACTCTTTGCTGTTCTTTTGATTTATTGTCTTTACCATAACACACGTTGTCACTTTCACCAAGGATTGGCTATGCAATGCTGGCACTTGGTGTGAAATTGAAATGTGGGGCACCTTGTTCAAAAATTATTAAGAACTCGAGACAGTATCAGCAGAGCATGGGGACAAGCGCAGGGCCCTTCCGTGGGGGACCCTGTGGCCTGCAGGGGACTCACTAGCCCTGCCGTCACCAACCCGACACTTTCATCCGGGGCCTGCTGTGTGGAAGTCACAGGTTTCCCACTTGGAGACAGACGATCCCACAGCGATTCCATGTGCCTCCTCCTAAAGAGATACTAGAGCCGGTGGAGCAAGAGTGTCGATGGGAAAATGGACCTTCAGGTATCTTCTACTCTTTCTGTACATGAAGTGGTGGCTGAAATACTTTCCTTTATCTCATGTTGCTTTTTGTCTGACATGTGCTCCCATATATCACATGAATTTTGCAAATATTCTTAAGAGAAACACTGTGTTTTGGAATTGTTTGCTCACAGGTACATGCTTAGGTAGGTATTCCCCAGGCACAGGATGGTTGGAAAGGGGGTTGGGGAGGATTTTAATAAGATTTGTAATAAGAACCCGGCAGTTTCTCTGTTGGCATGCACCAGCACTAACACACCTGTTTTCAAACACAAGTAAAATGAGTATTATTAATGTGGAATCCTGAATTATCTATAGACAGAAAATCCTGACTATTACAAAATAAGAGCACTACTCATTGAGTGCTCGTCGGGGAAGAGGGGCAAACACAAATAATTATCTCGTTATCATAGTAACAGTATTGATATTTTGACATGAGGAAGTGGCATTGTAGTTACATAAACAGGTGGTGACAGCTGTGATACAGATGGAATGTAACTCTTTCCTTAACGTCGCAGTATGCTATATTCACTGCGTGAACTTGGTTTCTGAACTTGAATTAGAGTAAGCTCCTTCCCCCTGAACCATGTAGTCTCCTCCATGACTCCTTTCCCTTTTGGTGTGAACATTCAGTGTTGATGGGCGGACAAAACTTTTACCTGGTTGCTTCCCAAGGTACTTCTCAATGAGATCAAGCTTGCATTGAGATACCTAAAACTGAAAGTTGAAGTCAAGCAGCTTTTTCAAATCAAAACTGAGATACGATGGAATGTCCAGCAAGTGATGGATCTGAGGGCACTTGAAGTTGTACCATTTATTTTCAAAAGATATTTCTCACATCAGATGACTCTGCCAGGAACAGAAATATCAAAGACCTCAGAAAAGTAACTGTCCATTTATGTAACCCAAGACCGGGTGAGAGTGGGGGTGCTTTAAAGATATTTCTGAAGAAGAAAACATATTGAACTTATTCTGAATGCCTTGTTAGGCATCGTGGAGAGAAATACTATCTATGAGCCCTTCTAAGAAGAAAAATCTTTGCCCTGTGTAATAACAAGGCATTACTTTCTCAGGTGATACATCCTTTAAGGAAGGGAGGATTGGAAATAACTATTACAGGTGTCCCATTTAATTATAAATTCACCCCACAGTTTAGGAGTCTTTTGCATTAAAGACATTGTAAAGTCGAAATATTTTAATAGGCAGTTTAGCCACGATAGACATTTTTTTAATATTCTATGTTGTATAAGCTATCTACAAATTCTATAGCATAATTTAAATTGGAACCCTTCTTTTCCCACCTGACTTCTATCCTTTAGTATGTTATATTGTCATATTATGTGTCTGGCTTGAAAATAATTAAACCAGAAACCTGGGTAAATATGTGGCAATAGAGTGCATTGGTATGCCCCAAATAGCTGTTTTATTTTTCTTCACTTCTTCTCACTTTCCATTTCAAATCAGAGATTGTAAACTCTTTTTCTTAGATCATATACCGAATGATGTTAAATTATAAATCTTCATTAGGTATGATTCACTGATTTTAATCTTACAAGATAATTATTCTGAGTAGGATAAAAGGTTCCCTTTAAGAGATTGCATTTTCATTACAATCCCCATTTAAGATCACACAAAGACAACTAAGTAAACAGAGTACTATTATTCTTTTAAGCTTAAGTCAATATTTTGAATTTAAGTATATGGATGAAGAAATCATAATATGGGTAGGGCAGTCTTACTGTTTGCAAACTTTCCGTTCCTTTGATAAATTTTACTGCTAGAAATCACATGTACCAGAAGGAATCTTTTAAATAAAAATTACAGTTTTGATGATCTACTTGGATGGAATAAGCTCTTGTGCGTGTGCACAGTTACATTTCTTTGTGAAGGTGTCGATGTCAGAGACGCCTTTGGTATTTCTTTATGAGTAATTAGGTTAACGGGGTTAGTTAGAAAATGTATCCTTTCCTGGCAAATGAAAAATTACATTCAAGCAGAGGTAAAGGAGGAGAACATATTCATGACTTTAAGTACTTAAAAAGATATTTTATGAGTCATTTTTAAAGAATAATACCAAGTATGTAACTTGTTAAGAATAATAGCCAATTTTTTCTTTTTAAAGCACATCTATATTAAAACTGACTTTTTGTTCATGAGTAACAAATCTGGAGTCAATTTTAGGCCCAATTTACAAAAGATGTGGGTCTAATCCCCCGCTCCCCTCTTCCGTGGTATCCTAGCCAGTAGTGTTGGTGCAAAGTTCTCCTTTAAAGAAGCATTTTCATTTGCATTATTCAGGAGATTAAGCACCATTTTTGAGTGGAATGTTGATATGACCCAAATATAGCCCTGTATGGCCGGTATCCTTGTCTGACAAACTAGAAGGATAAAATAACACCAGCTTTGGGATTATATATCTCTACATGAACAGTGCTTGTTTTTTCTCTGGAGAGATTTTAAATGTACTCAGAATGTACATTTAAATGATGTGTTTCCTAATTGGAGAAATATGTTTTATATAATTTTAAGAGTAGTAATCAACTAGTCATCAATATGAATTTACTTATGGATGGCAAAATAGTATAGCACTAAAGAATCTTATTCAGAAATAGATGCTTAGATTGAGCTAGTGCATACAGTAAATATGCAAAATTCCTTTGGGGATTTTTATTTTTTTAAATATAGATATAAATTCTCTGTCAATAACATTTAAGCAGTTAAAATATCAGGAAAAATATAATATTGAACATTTTTTTATCATGTGGTGTTCTTTCAGTGAGTACTTAATGTGTGCATACAAGACATTAAT
>NW_006382950.1:0-3796 GCF_000327345.1 Myotis davidii
TTCCTCTCTGAAATCAATAAAAATGTTATATATATTATAAAAAGGATGCCCCTTGCAGGTGTACAGTCACACACCAAAGGACCCCTGCCGACATCTGTCCTCCACCCCCAGGTCATCCCATCCCAGTGGGTGGGGGCTGGGACCAGGGTGAGGACGGGGGTGTCCTGAACCTCACACGGGCCTCAAGTCCTGGAGCCCAGGCCTGGCTGGGAGGCCGCCTGCACTCGGGAGGACAATCCAGTGTCTGCTCTGGTGTGTTAAGGGCAAGACGGCTGAGAGGAAGCCAAGAACGGCTGAACTTCACTCAGGAGAGTGGCCGGCGCCCCGGGGAGGACTGACAGGTAGCCCCAGCAGGTCTCAGGAGCCCATCTGTCTGGGCAGAGGGTAGTGCAGCTGGACATCCCAGCCAGTGGCAGGTTTCCCGCACGGAGCTGAGTGCACAGAGAGCTGAGCAAACCACGCCGGCCACCGACGTCCTCCCGGAAAGCCACTCTCCACAGATGCTGCCACCGTTCCAACAGGTTCCGGAACGTGCCCGGGGGATGCCTTCAGAGCCCCTAGGACGTTCCTGGGAGCAGCCCCAACACAAGCAAATCCTTATCCTAGTGCCGGTCTGTGAAACGGCCCGGTCAGCAGGCGGCAGGGGAGCAGCAGAGGCAAAGCTGGGCTTATGGAGCCACCAGCCTCCCTGGGGCTCCTCAGCTGCCCCAAGGACGGCAGCGGCCTGCAGACGCCAATGCTGTGACCCCCGAGGGACACGTGGGACCGTCACCCACTGGTCCACCACAGTCACTGACTCAGTCCTCACCCGCGGGGCACAGCAAGGTGTCATGCCCACCGCCTGCCCCAGGCCCCAGCTGGGAGCCCTGTGGCCCTGCGTGCTGACCTCTCACGGGGCGCACGTTCGCCTCGGCGGCTGCAGGAGCAGCCAGCAGCTCGGTGTTTCCCCATTTGGAAAAGGAGACGGGATCCAGTCAGTGGTCGGGCCCTCAAAACAGGAGCGCTCCCCTCCACCTTCCCTTCCCTGAAGGGCCCATTATCCGTTCCAGCAGGCTCCTCCTGCGTCTCATGGCACAGGGTCCCCACCAAGCAACCTGGGTACAGAAAATGTGGGGGGCTTTTTGGAGTTTACAGGGGTTCGAATGGATGGGGCGGGGGTTTCACTTCTTTTCCAAGATCTCTTCACTACGGCACACAATTCGTTTACCCTCCAGATGACCGCTTCCCCTCCAGACAACCCAGGTGCCAGGGGTAAGTGCTCAACCGACGCTGTGTCCAGCCGGCCGGGCTCGGGGCGAGCTGGGAAGGCGGAAGGCTTGGTTACCTGACATGCCCGCGGAGAAGTTCTTGAGCGAGGGCCTCTGGACCACCGTGTAGGACTCGCCGACCACGAACACCTTGTAGAGGACGGCGTTGTGGTTGATGAAGTTCTGGACCACGCAGGGCGGCTGGACGGCGCTCAGGCCCTCCTGGTTGAACACGATGGCCATCTGGGGAGACAGGGCCACGGCCTCAGTGCACCACCCTCCGCCTCAGATGCCGGTGCACCACTGGCCTGCCACCGGCCCTGCCACCAGCCTGATGACTCGGCAGGACTCTCAGCGGGGTGAGTGGAGCGGGGCTCAGAGGAACACTGGGACCAATCCACTCCCCTGGGTTGGAAACCCCACACACCAGGCCTGCCATGTGGGGCTGAGCTGGCTGCACTGTGAACCCCGTTCACGCTGCAGTGCAGGGAACGGACCCAGGCTGTGTGCTACTCAACCCTCATGACTTCCTTGGAGGGCCCTGCACATGGCCCGGGATGGAGAGGCAGAAACCAGACGACTGTGGAGCAGGAGTTGGGAGGCCTGGGTCAAAGCCTGCGATGACGAGCGCTGCCTCTCACTGTGCACCCACGACAGGCCCTGTCCTGGCGATGACGTGAGACGCCTGTGTGCACCGTGCCCCTCGGAGCTGGGCACGTCATCAGCCCCTTTACAGATGAGGAAACCGCAGCCTTGAGAAGCTCAGGGCTTGCTGGAACGTGACTGGGACTGCCCGGCCCAGGGCCTTGTCCTCTTACACGCGGACGGGCACATGCTGCTCCCCGTCCCGACGGGAGGGTCTGCGAGGGGACTGAGGGAGGGAGGGCAGACACTAGAGAAATGCCCTGCTCTGGCGGAGGCTGCCTGCAGGCCCCCTCGAGAGCTGAGTGCCGGCCGCAGCTGCTCCCTCAGCCTGCAGGCTCCAGAGGAGGCTGCTGGGAGGGCTCCAGCCTGACAGCTGCTGCCTGCCCCCCTGCTGCCCCCACGTCAGCGCCGCCCAATGTGCCCGGGCTCAGCCGGACGGGGAGAGAGTAGAGACCCAGGTCACATGGGAGACAAAACGCTCGACAGTGACTGTCTCCTTAGCCTTCGAGGGGAGTGAGGCGGTAAGAGGGCCTGATGCGGGTTCGCGTCCCAGCGCCACACACTGCACAAGCACGGCAGGGACTTGCCCTATCTAAGCTCCACTTCCTCACCTGTCTGGTAGCATCAACCCCCAGGGACAGGCTTGGGGGCCGGAGGAGCTTTGAGCTTTGGTTTAAAAACGGGTGAGGGACAGTCCAAACTGTGGAGCAAACAGTGTGCTCGCCTCGGCTTACAAACAACACACAAACCAAATGGTTCTGTGAGCACCAGCCAGGCGCACCGAGTGCCCTCCAGAGGGTGAGCGGACACAGCCAGGGGGTCCTCGCTGCTCTCACACCGCAGGCACCGGAGGAGGTGGGGAGCCTGCCCCGCCCGCCTCCAGGCTCCTGCTGTGGCAGGCACCCCACTGGAGGGGGCGCTCTGATGCTAAAGCCTCCCAGGAAGCAGGGCCCACAGCCCACACCAGCCCCTGGTGTCTCCTCCTCCGGGGGAGGGTGGGAGAGGAGCCCTCCCTGAAACAGCACTCTGGGGGGCGGGGCTGGGGGACTGCCGGGCTGAGGGGTGACACAGCCTCCCCAGAAGGCACTGCGTGTGCCTGAGGGTCCGTCTGAACCTCTCCCCTCTGCGAGGACCAGCAGGTGCGTCGAACACGCCTGGTGCCGGGCCCACGCAGCCCACGCAGCGACGCCCTTATCCTCCACAGCCACCATCCGTCACTCATGTGGGCCACAAAGACCCCAGGGAGCCCCTGCCCCTGTCTGCTCCTCCTGCCCCCAAGGGCCTTCTCACTTGCCTCCCACCACCCCTCACTGCTGTCTGCTTAGTGACAGTCGCCCACTCTGGGTCAGCTACCCTCCTCAGCATCCTCCCCGGGCAGCCGAGGTGGGGTCGGGAATGACTGCTGGGTGAGTAAGGAATGGATGAGACGGAGCAGCACGGTACCCTCTCCTCCTCCCCTGCTCATTTTCTTTCTAAATGAGCAGGATCGCCAATTCTTGTCGGCAGTGAGGGCATCTTTCCGATCCACAGTCCTAGGAGGGGCCCAGCCCAGTGCCTGGCACAGAGCAGCCACGAGGGAGTGTGACCCTGATGGGCCAAAACATGGAAAGCCGAGGGCAGGGCAGACGGGTGTGAGAGCTGCCGCAGGGGCTCAAGTGTCGTCTTGCACAGCCATCCGGCCCTTGGGGACAAGGACAGGCACCTGGGGAGGCTGCAGACAGACAAAGCTACCAGAACAGGGCGGGGGAGGAGCAGGGGTGGATGGAGCGGACTCAGCGGGGCCCAGAGAGACTGTCAGGTGGTCAAACTTTCCACTCACCTCGTGGGAGTTGGTGCCGTGAGCCACTCTGGTTTTGCAAACTGTGGGTGGAGGGGGGGGAGAGAGAAGCAGAGAGGAGTCAGCA
>NW_006382951.1:0-3807 GCF_000327345.1 Myotis davidii
GGTTGAGAACCACTGCTCTAACCACTGAGCAATTGGCCAGTTAAAGAACATTCATGATGCTATTTCTCTCTGTCAAGAAGACTATACTGTAATAGCAACACAATTGTTACTAAAAATGGTTTAAAACGTGTGCTTCAAATGCAAAACCAGAATTTTATTTTCAAGACAGTTTGCTGCTGTTTATGCCATGTAGTTTATACGTAGGTATTGTTCTTTAGAATCAGGGTCTCAGCAGAGGATGGTGTGTATGTGTGTGTATTATAAATGCTGCTTCCAGGCACATGGAGTTTGTAAATGTTCCTGGCACTACCTTTACCCATTAAGAATCATGGCTTTAGATACTTCTGGGCTATAATTCTGTTCCCTGCTGCTTTACAGTTTGACTATATTGAGTTTATTTTTTATGGCTCACATTCAAGTTGTCCGAACACATTGTAGGCTTTGAAAGTAACAGTACTAAGTCCCATTAGTCTTACGTCAGATGTCATTGAGCCAGAAAAATTTGTATGTATTGGGTGCATATTTATAAAGTCAGTTTTTATTTTTTACCTCTCAGATACATAGTCCTAGGAACAATGAAACTACCCAGCTTGATACTTTAATATTATCATTATTAATAATAATGTGTGATATCTGTTTCTCAGTGGGGCGATGGTGTTGGTATTTTGGATGGGGCAGTTCTTTGTGGTGAGGGATTGTCCCATGCCTTGCAGGATATTTGGCATTTTTGCTTTGTTTCCATCCACCTCCCTCTTCATATTATCAAACCAAATGCCTCTGTTTCCTAGGTGGATTGAATAGTCTCAATTGAGTACCATTGTATTCTATTTTTATATTAGTTAGCATTTATGAAGTACTAACTGTGTGCCAGGCACTGTACTATTGTGCATAACATATTCTTTTTTAATGCTCACAACTCCACTATTTGTATTTTATAGAAGAGGAAATGGAGGTTAAACATGGTTAGATAATTTGCCCAAAGGTGGCAAAACTGGAAGTCAAACCTGATTCCTAAGTTCATATTTAACCACCATGTTTCCTACCTTTCAACTATGCCTTTTCCATGGCTCTTTTTTTTCTCTCATCTTAACTTCTATGACCTAAGGATGTATGACTTTTCTTAGGACTTTGCTTCTTTTGAAATTTGTCTGAAAAACAAAGACATAAATCTTGGGACCTCTGAGGTGAGGCTGTGTGAGTAACAGGAAAAGCTTTGTAGGTCTGTATGCCTGTACCTTTCCTGGGTGGATTTTTAATCCAGCCGCACAACTAGGTAGGCTTATGATTTGGCTTTTTAAATTTTCCTCTAATGTATATTCCAAGGTCTATTTACCCAATTTACATATAAATTTTGGGTTATAAAGATCTCTCCCCCATCATGCTATTAAACAAGAAATACTTCCAGGAATCCTGTTGGTTACTCTTTTCATAAATTTATTTGGATGTGCTAATTTATTCACAGATCAAAGTGTGAATAAATTTATCAGTTGTATTGAGGTTTGTCAAATTGTATATGATCCAACTTGTAAAATTATTAGGATGAATTGATCATTTAGCTTAGCCTAGTCTCAATGGATAGAAAGAGTTCTTATAAAAAGCATGCATTAGGTGTTTTAGGATCAAAAACGTATGTCTCAATCAGAGAGCTTTATTTCTAATTTCCTTAAATTCACTGCTAACTAAACTTGGAGTCCTTTTAAGTGTAACCAAGAATTCTTTTTGCTTTTTCTCTTTCTGTTCTTTAATTCTACACCAGACAGTCTCTTGAGTTCTGAAGAACTGAAAGTGGTTGTGATATAATAGCTTTCTTATGCCTGTAAAAAGATCAGTTATTATTTTAATATTTTTCTGTGCATGTGTCTTCCATTCTAACAACTCTTTTGTAAAGTTACTTTCTACTGATTTTTATTCAAATTGCTTATAAAGCAGTTATTAATAGGTGATTTAGAGCCTAATTTTGCTCTATTCTCCCCTAACACATCATTCATCTGTTCTCTTTGAATATAGCTTAACTTCTTTTCTTTCATAAATGAGTTGGTTTGGTGATGGTCTGAGGTTGCATTAGGAGCCTTCCTCTGATGATGTATTGGAGGCTGATCTCACAGGAAAGAAAATATTCCTTTCTCTTGGAAGGCAAGTGACAGAGATAGAGTGCTAAACCTTCCCCCTCCTTCTCCAGCCCGAGCTGACCTTCTGCGGCCCTTTGGTGCCTCTTGTTTTCTTATTTTTATAGAAAATCAATATCCCTTCTGACACAAACAATAGCTCAGAAGCAAGAATAAATGGCAGAAAGCTGAGATCTCTGTCTATCACCTCTCAGTTTAACTCCCCCAAACTCTTTAATTATGAGCGGGCTTTGCTCCAGGTGTTTGCGACAGTGAAATTGCTAAATGAGGACCATTTTAACCAAAGATTGGGTGATCAATAACACTCTATAGCAGTAGCTTGTTGGATCAATAGCATTCATTATTTCATGGTTAAGGTAAGTAGCCTCCTTTGCGAGTGGAGGTCATTAATCAGGGGTTTCTGGAGCTGTAGAAAAGAATATATGAGGTAGGTTGAAGATGTTCTGTTTTCTATTCTGTAAATAGGGATGCTGACCAACAGTATATTACCATTGTTGTAAATGATACTTTTGCATTTGAGAGTATTGAATAGCTAGCATAGTGTTCTTACGTAGATTTAGCCCAAGTTCTGCTAGTACATCCTTTGGAACAACTGAAAAAGACAACTTGGGAGGTGGATCTGATACTATTGTATTTAAGGATCTGTCTCTTGAAAGAAATGCTAGAATTATTCTGTATGGTTCCAGAGGAAGGAACTTGGACTCATAGATAGAAAGTATAGAGAGTTAAGTGTTGCCTCAGTATAGATATAACATCCAGAAAATTAGAACTCTGTAAAAATGAAGCGAATTGTTTCACCAGGTGATGAGTTCTGGATCACTGTAGGGATTCAAGCCTGGGGTTGGTGACCACTTACTGTGTTATTGTGAAGTTGGAGAGTTTGAACTGAATGACCTCTAAAGTCCCTGCAAAACTGAGAGTCTATAATTCTTTTCAGTCACAACCTCCTTCCCATCATTGTAGCTTCATTTTAAAATGAAGCACCTGCTAAGCAGCCTCCACTGCCCACTAAGATACTTACGAAGGCATAAAACATCGCGCACATGTCAGCAGAAACAAGGACTGACAGTTGGCCTTTTGCCAAGATTCCCCCAAACGACAAGGTTGATGGGGCTCTATTGGGGAGGCCGTTGGAAGCCCTCAGCAGTGCTGAGTCTGCCTGGAGGGGGACAGCGAGGCACTGCATCCTTTCTCTGTAGTCAGCTCTTGGTTCAGAAAAGCAAGGCTTATTTTGATCAGAAATTGAGCAGCTGCTGTTTGAGCCAGCATGTTGTTCCATCCTTTACTTTCCGATCACTATCTTTCATTTTCTATTTGGAAGCTGTAACTTCCAGAATATACTTGGAGGGGAATCGTAGTGCTTTCTGTATATATATTTGTGTTTGAGGGTAGGGAGGAAGTAGTCACAGCATGTTGAGTCCTAGGAAATAGAGTCTCCAAAAATAAAGTTTACTGTTGGCATCGGCAGAGAAGGAAAAAGCACTCATAATAGAGCATTCTGGAAATTGTAGTGTTTTCTATGCCTTCATTTATTGCAGACTCCTAAAATGGGGTCAGAATCAGGCAGGGAGTGTTAGAAGATCCTGTCTCAGTCTAACATAGCTATCTGAGATAAAAGCCCACCAGTGACACTGGGAATTAGGCTAGGGCAGCAGTTCTCAACCTGGTGGGTCACGACCCC
>NW_006382952.1:0-3823 GCF_000327345.1 Myotis davidii
CATTTAATTGAGGGATAAAAATGCTTGGTAAAGCTCTTATGCATAATAACTTGAAAGCTGGACTAAAAGCATATGAGGGGAGAGAGAAGGGAGAATCCTAAAAATTAGTGTTAGCTGTGACTTGCCATTATTAAGCAAGACATTAAACAAAAAGGATGAGCTCTACCAAGAATTAGCTGTTTTAAGAGCATAAATGAAAAGAAATAGAGTCCAGAGAATTTGGGGCCTTACAGACTAGAGACTCTTTTTGTCATGCTCAGGTATCAGCTTGAAAGGGCTGTCCATTCAAAAACCAAAGGTTGGTTCAACAAGGGAGACATTTTTTTTCTGTGAACAATTTGATGAAGAACTAAATTGCTCCAGAGGGCAGAGGTTCTAGAAAGGAGGTTTGACTGTACCTGCCAAGTAGCATTCCACCAATGGTATGGCCCAGTGACCTCTGGGCTTTCCCCATTCTTTCCTTTCCAAAGAAGGGTGTTAACTGTGGGCATGCTGACCTGTACCTACCACAGCCTATAAGGTGATGTGTATTTGTGTATTTCTAGATTTCCAGAGGATAAAAACCCTCATCTGAACCTAACCAATACATCTGTGCACTACCAAAACATTCTACTCTTTGAGAGAGATACTTTAATCTGATGAGGAAAAATGGTTAAGACAGCATCAAGGAGCTTTGTCTAAGACTGAGGAGTGGCAAAGTGACTGTTTCCCAGCATCCAAGTAGCACAGATGTCACTGGCAAAAAAGACTCTAATATAATTTCTGTAAATCTCTTCATTTCTATATAAACGCATTTAAGGATAAAGACCCTGCATGCTTTGTTCATTTATTTAATAGACATTAATCAGTTTCCTACTATGTTCAAATTCCCAAGAAAGGTGGAAGGAGAGAATTATTAATGGATGAATACGTATGTGTAAGGAACTGTGCTGGAAATAAAACCACCCTTTCATATCATTTTCTTTCAACTTATGCCCGCCCCTTTCCATTTCTGTCTATTAAGTCAGATGCTTTTCTATGTTTTGAAAGAACCTAATCTCTCTTATTTCTCTTTTATAGTTTAGATCTAAACTTTTTACTGGGCTACTTCCCCATTTGTCTTTTGAAATATATCTAATGTCTCAAGGACTTTAGAAAGCAAGTCAGTGCCGCATTTAAATTACTTTCTGTTGTTTTGCAATCCTCAGTGGTAAAGATATGGAAACAAACTTACACGCACTGATTGATGGGTACTATCAATAAAACCAAAGTGGACCACTGTAGAAGTATTTTGTTATTTTTGTGGCATGTAAGTTTAAAGTAGTGAGGATTTCTAAAATTGATTGCAGGAAATTATTCATAGCTGTTACCTTCCATGCTGTTAAACAGGGCTTAAAGTGCTCCTACATGCACATGACTGATTAATTACATTGCAAATCTTCCCTGGATCCCTTATAAATCTTTTGTAGTAAAGCTACTTATTCCTCCTACAAACACCGCTCTTAACCAGAGTACAGTCAGTTTTCATTAGAAAACTTTGTTACAATTCTTGGGAATCCAAATGTTACCTCAAATCAGGAATAAAGATTCTTAATATTGAAGGTGCATCATTGACCATTAGACATAGAATTATTACAGAGTTTGTTTCTAACTAGTCACTAAAGGAAACTTGTGGAGCTATTACTCAAACTTATTTATAGAATTGACACTTTTTCATTTCACAACATTGTCATTACCATCTTTCATTCATCATTCTTTATATAAAATTGTGGCTCTGGTCAGGACAATGAGTGCTGGTCTGATAGTTAACACACACCATATATGGATTTCATGATTCCATTAACATTAGATCTTGTTAATTAACATTCTTGGATCTAAATTTCACCCAAAACAAGTACAACTGTGCACAGGAAACATATGCAAGAAGGAGAGTAGTTGTATATATAATAAGAATGTAATAGAATATCCACTATTCTGTATGAAAACTAGATTACTTCACAAGTAGAGATGGAGAGGAAGAGAAAAAGAGAGGGGAGAGAGGGAAAAGGGGAGGGAGAGAAACGGAAGGGAGGTAGGAAAGGACGGAGGGAGAAAGATTGAATTTTTAAACTAGAAGCATAAGTATGAGTGAGGCAAGCTTGGTGTAGCATAAACTGAAAAGCCAAGGAGGTAGTTCCCACTTTATGCTCATGAGCGTGCAAGGACTGTGGCCTAAGGTGAGTCTTTTTAAATCCCCAAGCCTCAATCCTTTCATTATAAACCAAATAATAATTATTATTTTTTGTGACAATAAAAATGTAAACCATATTTATTACTATAAAATGTTAGAAAGTATGAATCTGTCCAATAAACATGAAAAAGCCAGTGAACAGGAAACTAATGCATGTGTCTAAGGGACTATTAACAAATGTGTACACACACCTATACCTATATATACAGATAGATACACCTAGCATGCAAATGTATGTGCTGCGTATGCCACCATAAACACAAATCAAAATACTGTTATGTATGCAGTTACTGCTAAAAGAAACTCCTCCCAAAGTAGGGACTCTTGCAAAACTAATTTCCTTTTCTCTGTAAGTCTTTATTTCAATATGATTAAACATTTTCCAGTAATGTTCTCTGCTTTGATTAGACATGAAAAAAATTAGCAAAATCCTCTTGATAGAAGATATAAAATGTACTAAATGCAAACATTAGTGATGGCTTTGGTAACATGCAGTGCCACAGCCGGGCAGGGACTCAAACTGCCCTCTAAGGAGGAGTGCCTTCCAGAGACTTCATCCTAGCTCCTGCAGGTCTCTGGTACTGACCTAGCTCCTCATCCCCAATCAAGTTTCAAAATGACTTCTGCTCCAATTTTGTGTTTTGCTTATCTTTTGAAGCACTGGCAGTAATAGTTTAAGACTTAGCATATTATAACTGGGCTTCATTTACCCAACTTTTGTGGGATATTTGCTTTTGCTTAATTATGTCACACAAAGCTTTGGGGCCTAAGATAGATCACATTCAATAATAATAAGTAGTATTTGTTCTTTGCATAGAGTGCTTTCTCTTGATTATATCACACAATATTATAGCAACACTTCTAATGAGGCAGTCACTATTATTTTCATTTAATAGATGAGAGGAGATGGAAGTTAAGAGTGGGACAAATTACCAAAAGTAATTTTTAGATAATTTGGTAGAGCCAAAATTTAACTCCGAGAGAGCTCAAGAGATGAACTGTTCCACTAGGAGAACAATCTTGATTCTTCTAATAATCTAAGCTTTAATTTCTTCACCTGAAGTGCTCTTGTCAGAGTTAATAAGATAACTCAGCAAAGTACCCAGCACATAGTAAGAACTTTATAAGGTTAACAATACAGTGTTAGTAGTAGCAGCAGTAGTTAACAGTAATAGTAGTGAGTGGAAACTCATACATGTTTTACTGGATTCTCATAGGATGCATTCTGTCCTAAACATGTCTCATTTGTAAGTCAGCAAATGAAAAACAAAGACATAAGTAATTCTTACTTAAGATATGCAATTACCTATTAACACAAAGCACTGGGGTTGTCTTCATAAAAGGAAAGAAAACTTAAACAGTTCTTCATGTCTCTTTCTGCCTCAGGCATTTAATGTGATTCCATTCATAGGAAATAAATAATCTCTTTATAGTCATTATGTCCCTGTCTTACAGCTCTCTAGTACCAACTTCAATGTTTTATACAATATTTTGATTTTATAATGTCTTGAATATAAATGAGATGTGTGTTCAGAGCAAAGCTTGGGTCCATAAGTTAAACAGGAACGTCCAAATATTTTCTTTGTGTGTGTGTGTGTATGTGTGTGTATGTGT
>NW_006382953.1:0-3780 GCF_000327345.1 Myotis davidii
AGGAATGTTACAGGGATAGGGCCCAGTGGCCTCCCCCAGGAGGTAGAGCCCCCCAACTTTTATCTATTTTAATTACTGAGCGTCTGGGTTTTCATTTGCACACTGATGTCTGTGGCTACAAACAAGTCTGGAAAAAAATCACTGACTCAGATGGTAGAGTTCCTCCTAGTCTAACATTCTATGAATTTAGCCTTTTTAGTAGTTACTAAAACCCCACAGCCTGCCATGGGCAGAGCAGCCAGTAACCTGGTAACCGTGTTTGTTGATAGGAAATACCTGAACTCTGGGTACACTGCACTCCAAGATTTCTGACTCAAACGTCTGTTTCTGAAGCGTCTTGTGAAAATCTCTTCGGGATCCAGTCTTTTTAAAACGGCAAATCTCCGAATTTCCTTGGTGTCTTTATTGTTGTTATTATGGGGGGCGAGAAGAGATAGAGGGAGAGAGAGAGGCAAAATCATTAGATTAAAAATAAAAGTAATGGCTTAAGCATAGACTTGGTGCTGAAAGGTCTTGCAAAGAGAGGACCAATTGTAATTCCTCACGTCTAATTATGCGCCAGGCCTAACACAAGGCTCTCTTGTAATGAGATACAAACTTGCCTCCTGGCTGGCTCCTTATTAAAGGCAGGGATGGCCTGGGAAAATGCCACTTCGGAGGTGCGGTCATTTCAGCTGTGGGGCATTTGGCTCCAAGTTGAAGCTAAACTATGACTCTAGTGTAAACAGCTGGAATAAATCTAGCAAAGTGCAGAAGCAGCAAATAAAGGTCATTTGAAGATAAAAATAGAGGAAAACATTTAATCTCCATATCAATGTTCTTAAGAATTAAAAAGGCAGGGCATGATTATGAAAAAAATAGAAATAAGTTATTTATATACTGAAAATCTTTGCTAGCATTCTCAATCTCCATTAAAATGGTGTTTTGAAAATGTGTATCTGTGGGCAGGGTTTAAAATATAATGTCTACTACCCCTGGGGAAAGAAATCAGACCATAATTTAATAACAAGAAAATCAACAGGTATATATTGTCAAATAATAACCATAGAAACCCATGTGTATATTCCCCAGTTTTATGACTCAAAGACTTCCTGGAAAACATGCTGCCAAGTCAACAGCGCGAGCACGCACCCATGTTGTTTTATTTCCCACACTATTAGAAAAACCACCGAGCAAGTTGGCAGAGGAACACGAACCGAGTTAGTGGCAGATCAAATGGCAGGCAGATAAAGCAGGGGGTGTAGGAGGGCTACTAGCAATGACCCAAATACAGAGTTTATAACTCTCTGGGAGGGGCGAAGTGTTGGGTCATGCGCAGTGGCATACACAGAACAAGTATTCCGTGCATTCTAGTTGAGTTAATTAAAGAAAAATAAGACGTCCCAGTGTCATCTGCAGGGAGAATGGAGAATATGACTCTGATTGGGTTGTATTATGCTCTAAAGATGAGCTATTTGTTTTGAGTAAAAGGACACAAGAAATAGCCTAAAAGAGAGCCATGATGAGTTTGGTGACTAGTTCAGGTCACAGTTTAGTGTAAACGGCCACCTATTGTCACTGTCTCCCGGCCACTTACATCGCCTTGACCCAACCTGCACTGACCGGGCTGGGTGAACAACAGGCCAAAATGGGGAACCGAAGACAAACAAACAAGGAAATGAAAAAGGTGTACTCTGAAAAAGGAAATAAGGCTAAATATTTAGAAAGAATTTTAAGAGAAATAGCCAGTATAACTTCTGGTTTGAGATCCCTAAACACCAACACAATAAAGAAACTTTAAAATGTTAATCATATTGCTCAAATCATCAATTAACAAATAGCTTTTTGGAGATCCTGTGAAAACAAGTCCTCAGACATAGTAACTAATTGTAATATTTAAGAAAATGATTTTGGTTCCAGTTGCTCTAAGTAGTAGAAGGTAGTAGTAAAAAAGGAGTAGATACAGTTTGGGACCAAGCTCTATTTTGTACTATAATACTGATCTTCTATTTTCTAACACAGATCCTTTGAAAAGAGAGAGTTTCCCAGGGGATTTCATAAACATGCTAGCTTCTCAAAAGTTATTCTCGTCAATATAAATTTCGGCAGCAATATGTACGTGGGTGCTGGATGGTTGGGCTTTTCTAGTACAGAAAATGAATTTTTGGGACTTTCCCTAAGGGTGAAAAGAAATAGTGTCATATGATCTAACGTCCTGGGAGCAAAAGCCACCCAACTCAGAGAGTGACAAATACAGGCAAGTTTCAAGTTGTATCCTGCTTGTACTACCCCAAGTGACAACATGCTGAATCAGTGGAAAAGCCAATTTTAAGGGAAAACCTTCCCCAAGGAATTAACTAATATTAATTCATTCTAAGATGGAAGCAAACTGAATTAAATTCAAATTTCTCACTTTAGTATCTGCCGTTTGCCTTTCTCAGGACTTGTGCACTGCAAAGGGAATTGATGTCAGAGCTCAGTCACATGCCTCTTCGCAGGGAAACCTGTGTGGGCCACTAAAATGAAAGCCAGGAAGCAGCCTCATTTAAGACCGTAGGTTAAGCCTTGGTAACCAGAACAATATTTGTTTTAGCTTTGTCTCTTGTCTCCAAGAGTGTTTGCTTACATGTGTGCAACACACACAGACACACTCAGACACAGACTCACACAATTACAGACTGTGCCTCCAGCCATCATCCTCAAGTCGCCTCTCTGTTGCTTCATAAGGTGAGGCATGGGCATAACATAAATTCAAGGATATTTCTCCCAGCTTGAAGATTTTGTGATAGTTCCTACACTATAACTAAAAATTTCAAATCAAATTTTCTTCTCAAAATATGCTCAAGTCTGGGGAAAATGAAATTGATTTGCCAATTGTTCTTTTGCTCTTTTATGCAAATAGAGGCTTTCTTTCTTTCTTTTTGTCCTTGGTTTTGTTAGAATGTTTTCTGGAGTTCTTTACATGGACCCCAAAGACACTGACAAACGAGCATTTAAGACAAGTTACAGAATAGTGCTAGATGTTCATGTCACAATATATACACTCTAATCCTATGTACATGCCAGCCCTCAGGATTTGGGTATGGAGAGGATTAAGGCTAGGGTATTTGTAGCTGTGTGTGCGGAACCAGAGCAAACTTTTTCCCTTCCTCATTCTGGATTTAGCATTTATTTCCCCATTTAAAATTTCAGAAAGTTGCGAAGCTCCCTTGTGGCAGTAAGGGTGAGGCCTGCTGGGGAGGCGAGGATTAGGGTTGGCAAGCACGTAAAAATGACTCATTTCAGAAGTGCCCACCACAGAAGGCAGACACCACCACTGGGTAGGTAGTGAGACTTCTGGCCGAGCGCCACTGGCAACCAGAGTCCCAGGCTCATAGCTCCACCCAGACAACGAAGCCAAATAAAGCCATGTTCCTGTTGAGCCTAACTGTAGATGAGACGGGCAAGTAGGCCAAGTGATGGCAAGATTGTCTTCATGCAATGAACACAACCTATTGCTTCTCAAGAGAACTTCATCCCTTTTCTTCAGACACCATGTTACACATCTGGGGACCATCCAAAGACCAAACACATTTTGAGAGCATTCTCTTTAGAGCCAGTGTGGTGGGATAGACAGAACCTGAAGACCTGGTTCAGATGCTGGCCTTACGTACTACTGGCTCTGAGACCTTGGGCAAGTGGCTTCGTCTCTCAGAACTACAGTCCCCTCAAGTGTAAACTAGGGGGAAACATTGCTTTTTGGAAGGCTTACTGTGAGGACTGGAAAATAATTATGTGCCTCTTCATCTTTCTCTCTTCCCT
>NW_006382954.1:0-3841 GCF_000327345.1 Myotis davidii
ACTGGGAGCTTAACCAATCAACCCTTCAGGATTTCGTGTGTTTGCAGTGGCTCTGCCCTCCTATCCAATGATCTTTGTTCCCCAAATTAGATTGACAGGTAAGCACCTTCCCCATGTCACTCCAACTTCACTGTGCATCTGCCCAGCTCCCCTTTTGCTTTCTTCCTGTTATTAATATTAAGAACTAGCTAATTATGACGATAACAGTGTTACAGATTCATATTGACTGAAAAAGCTTGTTCTCAAAGGAAAAAGAAAGCAGACTATGTGTAAAATGTGTGTTTGTACTGGCATACTGGTATAAAGTTATGTGTATTGGTATGTGAAGAAGGTTGATCCATAAGATGATTTCAAAGGTGGGGATGGGGGACAGTTGCGGATCTATACAGTGCTTAGTTGGTATCATAAACCACTATTTTTTAAACTATTGTGATTGTCAGTGGCTGGTGATGAGGAAAATGGGTGAGAATCTGGAGATGGACACCACACTCTATTCACTTGCTCATCAAGCCACGTACTGGAACATGGGGCTGCCACAGTCCAAGGAAAAAGTAAGTTTGCCTAATCTTCTCAAAGACATCTGATGAGTTATTGGCAGCCCAGCTTCTCTGTGTCCTGATTTTTCAACAGACGTCATCAATCATCAGTCAGCTTGGAAACATTGGAGGAAATATAGGATAACTAATTTTTTTCACATGACACCACATGTATGGGACCACATGGTGGACTTCTAAGAGTTCTTTCTTGTCATTTTCCCATCAGCAGAGGACTGGAATCTTTCTGAAAATCTTCTGTGAACACTGAGGGACAGCTTTATTTTGTGCATTAAGGGATCCTGGGGAAGGCCTGATAGATTATCCCCAGAGGAATCTTACCCTATTTAACAACTGGAGCCTGACATTCCAATTTAACTTCATCATTTTAGCCCAAGGCATATTGAAATAAAAAAAAAGTAATTATGATTTAAAATGTTGCTTTAGCAACCCTGTGATTATGTATGTCACAGTGCTTAGCAGAGAACACTGCATAGCTTTACTTGGCCGAGCTGTTTCCCTCAACATAAGCTCTTTGAGAACAGAGGTCTTGTCTTATTTTTGGCACTCTCATCTTCCCAATATTTAGCATAGACTCCGTTACACAGTAGGCATGCAGCAAATGCTTATTGAATGAATAAATAACTAAACACCAATGATCTCATTCTATTCTTTGTTCAGTTACTCTAAAAATATTAAAATTCTGTGTTCACAAAATTCACAGAGACCCCAAATTAGTTTTCCACATCTTCAGATCTACAGATGTCTTATCACTTGGAGTAAAAATCACATCACAGAAAATGTTTTATGTCATCACCATCTGCTTCTTTCATTTGACTCTGTGTTTATTTTCCAAATGAACTTTAAGGTTCTATTCTAGCAGATATTTTCATTGCATTTCTTAATACTTTGTACATTTGCTCTGGCACTGGAGCAATGGCTAGCAAAAGGCTGTTCACCAAGGAACTACATTTCCCAGCTCCCATTGCACTGAGATGTGGCCATGTAACTACTTCACACAAATAAAATGTGATCAGAAATA
The DNA here is from genome assembly GCF_000327345.1 of Myotis davidii. Lineage (NCBI taxonomy): Eukaryota > Metazoa > Chordata > Mammalia > Chiroptera > Vespertilionidae > Myotis > Myotis davidii. The sequence continues at coordinate 1,576 of NW_006382954.1, forward strand.
ATGTTTGCTTTTTCTGGGCCAAAGATATAAATGACAGGTATGCCTCTTACATGTTATTTTCTCCTTTTACCAGCTAGCATGAGGCAACAATGCGTAGGGTTTATCTATTTTGAACCATGGGTTGGCACACTGAAGAAACCTTGGGATCCCTTCTCAGAATGTTTTTAAATGTATACAATAAAGTGCTAGAATTATAAAGGGAGCCAATTATATTGAAAACAATTATCAAAGTATTTAGACAATTAGTGACATAATATTATCTATTGTTATATACCAAATTACCCCAAAATTTAGCAGCTTAAAACATTCATTAGGGTTTCTGTGGGTCAGGAGAAGCTTAGCTAGGTGCTTCTGGCTCAGAGTCTTTCACAAGGCTAAAAGCCAGGTGACATCTCAGGATATAATCATTTGAAACCTTGACTGAAGAAAGATCCACTTCCAAGCTCAAATGGCTGTTGGCAGGCTTTAGCTCTTTGTCACACTGACCTTTCCAAAACTCTACCTAATGTCATGCAGCATCACTTCTCCCAGAGCCAGTGCTCCAAGAGAGGGCACCAAATTCACCAAATTTTATAACCTAATCTCATAAATGGCAGCAAGTCACTCCTGCCATATTCTATTCATTGGAAGAGGATTACTCAAAGGCATGAACACCAGGAATCTGGGATCATAGGGGGACATCCTAAAGGCTGCATATCATATTGTGGTTTTTTAAAAATTTTGTTTTGTTAGTGTTAAAATACAAGATCAAGAGGCAGGTCTAATAACTACTGTCATCTTGAAAAAATGCTGAGAATAAATGATTCTTTGAAAGATCTGCAACAATAGCAATAAAAAAGTATTTGTGGTTTCTGTTTGATGCAATGTCACAAGCACTTTTAATACTTCCATATTTCTTGCCTATACTTATAATGAACATAAAATAATAAATTTTGGTTCAAAGTTAACAAAAATGTAATTTTCCCCATACAACTATACTTACAGCTCTTGAATTCTATCCATGGATCCTCTGGGTGTTGGCAGAATTCTATCCATGGGTCCTATGAGATCAAGGATCCACAAGGTAGCTTAGGACCCGGAATCACTGCTTGAGAACATATTTACCAACCTAATACAATTGCCTTCAACTGTTGAGGGAGAAAAAGCTTCTATGGCACATAAGCCACTATACATTTTAGAGTCTAATTTGTTACTACAGCCTCGCCAATACTACCTAATACATTGCCAGTTAATTACTGTAGTTACCACTTCCTTCATTTTGTCCTTCAACATACACGTTGAGTAAAATGTTGGCTTACCTTTCTTGTTGAATTCCATACTAGTATATGTACCTGATGTACAGCATCCATCTTATTCCACGAACAGCTAATTAACTGAACTTAATATGTATCAAAGACATATGGAGACTAAATTATATTTTTCCAGTGACTTTTATTTTTTCCCTTCAATTTTTAGTTTTATGCACCAGATGGTTGCCAGCTGGATCCCTATGAATAAATTGTAAATGACCAATAATGGCAAACATTTGTGTGGCTCCCACTCCTGAATGATGTCTCAGCATATAAATGAATTTGCTTGCAGTGAGCATCCCATAGTGGGGGCAGTAGATCATCTCACATGCCACTGCCAGAGATGTCTCCCTGGAATATGTGACGGAGTGAATATGTCTAGGCAAAGCTACCGGATGGATTTGTGTGGGCAGATATTAATCTAGTTATAGCACAATGTTAAGCTTTTTTGTCGTTGTCATGAATATAAAAAAATGGCATAAACACTAGAAAAACAAAGTCTGGTCCAGGATTCTACGATCCTTTCTAAAAATGGGTTTTAAAGAATGAGCCAGTGAAATTAACTTTTAACCTAACTAGCCAGATCCTGATATAACAAAATGAATTTTGAAAATAACTATCTTGCAAAAGGTCAAGCCATTTTTAGGCATATCTGTCAATGGTTGGTTGGAATTCAGTATATGGGTCCCTTTTAAATGGAAGCAAACAATATAACACATGGTTTCCTCACTGAACTACAGTACTCCCTATTATTGCTCAAGAGAAGATTCATGAAGCAAAAAGAGGACTATAGGGCACACCACGGACACAGAAGAAAAAAAGAAACAAAGATTGTGTCTGAAAGAAAATGTCCCCCTAGCAGAACTTTAGATTTGGGTTTATCAAGAATGTGATTTAGTAATGGATATTTTATTCTTCTTTGTTAATTATATAGGGTGTCCCAAAAAATATGTATGCACACTTTAACAGCTGATAGC
>NW_006382955.1:0-3867 GCF_000327345.1 Myotis davidii
CAGGGCCAGGGATCAAATCTGCAATCCAGGTACGTCCCCTTGACCAGGAATCAAACCCTCAACCCTTAGGTGCATGGGCCAATGCTCAACCACTGGGCCGCACCAGGCAGGATGCTCACCTTACTTTTATGCAATCTTGGGTGACTGAAATGTCTTAAATAGTAAGCTTTTCAATATCAAAACCACATCATTAAATATTAAAATTTTACTAGAATTCACTAAAAGGTACCAATACCTTCATAAATACCTTTACAATGAAAGGAGGGGAATGCTAGTCACACATGACTGTACTATTTCCTGCTTTGGGCCAAGGCCAAGAAGCTGTTTTCCCTGACAAGATGAAAAGTTTAATAAAATGATCGATTATTTTCGGTATATGTCACAAAAAAGTTCTGTTTCTCCCCTAATTGTGAAGATTAGAAAATAGCCGTGATCATCAAGATCTAGACTTCTATAAAATACTCTGTGGTCTTTGTTACAACACTAACAAATTGCTTACACTCGTGCCATGCCTTGCAGAATTCATTTACTATCTCACTCTCCGTTGAAAACAACCCTGAAAGTGAGAGGTTAGTACTCCAGAGACAGGAGAGAAATCTGAGGTTCAGAGAAGTCACATAGGAGTAAGGGGAGAAACTGAACTCTCATCCCAAACTGCAAATGCACTGCTCTTCTATTCTTCAGCCTAAGGGGACTGAGGACAAAAAAGGCATCATGTAAATGAAGAAGACAAACCGTGCCTGAGCTCCTATGTCCTGAATGTCAGGGAGAAAAGCCAGCAGCAGGGCCCATGCTTCCCAAAGGCCTCCTCCACACCTACCGGACCAGGTGGCTTCCACACTGTCATGCCAAGCCCCAAAGGGGCTCGTGCAGGAATGGAGGCCAAGATGCAGGCAGCCACCAAACTGAGCACCTCAAGGGGCCAGATAAGGCAGCTCATTTTCTTTCCTGATTGGAACCTCTTTGTCTGTTCACATTCGGACAATAAGCTGAAGAACTCTGCCCACCTTCATGTATAATTGTTTCAAAATATAATGAACCAACACGTGAGGTGCTAGGAGGTCAGGGGGTGAGGTATACGGAGCACATTTACATAGGGAAAGGATTAGTATTATTAGCAATACAAATTTTGTTAGATGTTCTAAAAGGAAAATAGGTTGGCAGAAAAGCTGAGAAAATGGATACCTAAAAAAATAATAGCAAGACAGCAGAGGGAAGAACTGAACAATAAAAGCACAATGAAAAACATCCCAACTGAAGATGTCAGACATGCATTAAGAATCAGGGGACTTGATCTGATGTGTAATCATTGTACCTGCTTGAATTTGCATTAATTTCCGCATGGTCTTGAGTTCTTGGAGAATGGCCTGCAATGTTGACTGGCAGTTACAAGTGCAGCAGTTTGATCCAAATGATGAATTTACCACTGGAAGTTCTCCTAAGCACGAAAGAAAAGAATTACATACTCCAAACAATACCGAAATTATAAAGAAAGGGGAAAAAGGTATCTTGACAGGACTTTGAAGCCTGTGCAATTATGAGACTGTGCCTAAGGAAAACGTACCCAATAATTTTCACAACTTAAATTTGGGGGTCTGACTTTATCTAATTATCCAGGCTTCTCTGTATTATAAGGTTCCTGCTGTTTCACGGGCGGTGGGGCCGCAGGAACGTCCGCATACAATGCGCTGTCACAGCAGGCCTCCCTCTAGTCACACCAGTTCATCTCAGATAACAATAGCTTAAAACTTCACTAGAAACATGCTCACGCTATTCTGCACAAAAATCTAGCTCTGAGAACCGCCTTACAAAAACCTGGTAGCTACATGTGTTATAAAGGTTCCGGTTAGGAATTAAATGTGTCTAACTATTAAAAAATAGTCTTAGTATTAAGCATGCTATTTCAAAAATTAAGAACTATCAACACATTAAAACTTTTAGAGACACTCTGAGTATGGTGGGTGGGGTGGGGAAGAGTGGGGGAGCAGAGTATGGAAGGACATTTGAACTTGTACTGGCTTTTCTCCACCTTCATAAAGGCAATGATCCTATATATTTTTTCCATTCCCATTCCTTAGATTTCCCTCACTTCAGACTATTTAAACTGGTTAAATCTAATACATTTTCCTTAAAATATCAATCCTATTCTGCTTCCCTTATAAGTAAAAAAATTATTTTTATTCACCTTAGAATAAAATGGAACATTTGGAAAATCACTGTTTCAGTGGCGTTCCCTCTGCATCAGTATCCAGCCCACTACCGTAAAATGAACTGCATAAGACACTACTATCACTTCGGGTTTTTTCATGGGTGGAAGAGGTAAGTTCTAAGGTAGGTTTTGGTCAGTTATATCTTTTATTATACACTGTATGTAATTTAAATCCTATTACATGTGGATACAAAAGAAAAATTCACTACAGCAAAACCATGAAATACCTAAAGATAACTTAATGTTTGGAATAGCACAATTATTTACATTCAAAGTTGTAGCAAACTGAGATGTTATAACACCTTAAAATTGCAAATAATTTTAATGACATACCAGTCACAGTTATATATAATAATATGAAAATAAACATAAAAGCTCTATTTTCAAATGAATATGAGGGAATTTCTGTTTGTAGCTTTTAACATAATATTTTCCAAAGTAAATGCACTTCCTTATTGTATACTGGAAACCAAACTCTGTGAGCCCAAAATGTACTGATGTGAGATGTACTAACTCTATTCACACCTGAGGGCATCTTATTTCTCTTCTCGTTTCTTCCGTGGCTGAAGAATCAGGAGGTCCTTGTAGAATATGCCTAGTCACTATTTTAAGTACTGTCTTTATCCTTTTTAGAGGACAAACCAACTCTTTTCAGTGTGTTATAAATCATTTTCTAATTTGAAAGAGAACTGCCTTTTTATTTTTATGGAGGAGTCTTTCAAGAGTCATCTCTCTCCAACCTGGAAGCATGCCAGCCTGTGAATCTGACACTGACTTATGTAATATTGAGGGAAACAGAAGACACCGGTACATCTTGTGGGGTCCCCTGCTATCTCATCAGCAGTGTCTCAGGATGGCTTTTCATGCATCTGAACTGGTTACTGGGAATTGTATTTAAAAAACAACAATCAAAACAGTTCTCTTAATCTTGAAGATAATAGATAAAAAAAATCCTTTACTTTCAAGGAAAGGAAAAATGCATTACTTTTCCTTGTTTTCTTTGTGTGAACTGGAGAACAGCACATCTATACATGATTTACAGAACAAGTTACATCCAATATCAATGGATAGAAATGAACATGACTGAAAAAAATCATCCATTTTTCCCTTAAGCTTTGAAACACTCCCACTGATTTTTTCTAAACAATTAGATATTTAAATTAAGAAAATGTTACTTTAAAGGGCTACATTTCAACTCTAATGAAACAAGTTATGAACTATGAATCATTTGGTTCAGTAGTTGGAATGTGAAGTTAAAATGAAGGTACTAGGGTGCTATGTTATTAGTCCTCCCTTTAGCTATGATTTCTCTGAAGAAAAGCAACAATGTCAGCAAGAGGATATATAAGTAGTACACCATATGACCAGGAAGCTTCTTTTAATGACAAAAGGGGGCTCTTTCTGCCCTAATGTTCAGTCTTTTGTGACAATATTGATCCATCAACGATGGGCTAAAATCTCTACTAAGAAATCACCACTTCTACTACAGAACCCCCAGTCTTCCCTGCTTCTCAATTCTATGGTCTGCAACTTTTCTACTATGTCTTCCCTGTCTTTTGAAATAACTGAGCTAAGGCAGCTGATTTAGGGAGGGCTTAATGTACAGCAGGTCATCAAAGAATGTCATCCTATATAACAAAGCCTAATATGCTAAGTGT
>NW_006382956.1:0-3836 GCF_000327345.1 Myotis davidii
AGGACTATCGGACAAAACCTTTTTGCTGCAGCGCTTGTCCATTTTCTTCAAAATTCTTCTCTGCCTACAAAAGTCATTTTCGGAATGTCCATAGTGAAGACTTTGAAAATAGGATTCTCCTTAATTGCCCCTACTGTACCTTCAATGCAGACAAAAAGACTTTGGAAACACACATTAAAATATTTCATGCTCCAAACGCCAGCACACCAAGTAGCAGCCTCAGCACTTTCAAAGATAAAAGCAAAAATGATGGCCTTAAACCTAAGCAGGCTGACAGTGTGGAGCAAGCTGTTTATTACTGTAAGAAGTGCACTTACCGCGATCCTCTTTATGAAGTAGTTAGGAAGCACATTTACAGGGAACATTTTCAGCATGTGGCAGCACCTTACATAGCAAAGTCAGGCGAAAAATCACTCAACGGTGCTGTCCCCTTAAGCCCAAATGCCTGGGAAGAGGGTAGTATTCACTGCAAGCGATGCCTTTTCATACCAAAGTCCTATGAAGCTTTGGTACAGCATGTCATCGAAGACCACGAACGCATAGGCTATCAGGTCACTGCCATGATTGGGCACACAAATGTGGTAGTTCCCCGATCCAAGCCTCTGATGCTAATTGCTCCCAAACCTCAAGAGAAGAAGGGCCTGGGACTCCAATCAAGAATTGGTTCCCTTGCTTCTGGAAACGTCCGGTCTTTGCCTTCACAGCAGATGGTAAATCGACTCTCAATACCAAAGCCTAACTTAAATTCTACAGGAGTCAACATGATGTCCAATGTCCACCTACAGCAGAACAATTATGGAGTCAAATCTGTAGGCCAGGGCTATGGCGTTGGTCAGTCAATGAGACTGGGTCTAGGTGGCAACGCACCAGTTTCCATCCCTCAGCAGTCTCAGTCTGTGAAGCAGTTACTTCCAAGTGGAAATGGAAGATCTTTTGGGCTTGGGGCAGAGCAAAGGTCCCAGGCACCAGCACGATACTCCCTGCAATCTGCTAATGCCTCTTCTGTCTCATCCGGCCAGTTAAAGTCTCCTTCCCTCTCCCAGTCCCAGGCATCCAGAGTATTAGGTCAGTCCAGTTCCAAACCTACTGCAGCTGCCACAGGCCCACCCCTGGCCAATACTTCCTCAACCCAAAAGTGGAAAATATGTACAATCTGTAATGAGCTTTTTCCTGAAAATGTCTATAGTGTGCACTTCGAAAAAGAACATAAAGCTGAGAAAGTCCCAGCAGTAGCCAACTACATTATGAAAATCCACAATTTTACTAGCAAATGCCTCTACTGTAATCGCTATTTGCCCACAGATACCCTGCTCAACCATATGTTAATTCATGGTCTGTCATGTCCATTCTGCCGTTCAACTTTCAATGATGTGGAAAAGATGGCAGCACACATGAGGATGGTTCACATTGATGAAGAGTTGGGACCTAAAACAGATTCTACCTTGAGTTTTGATTTGACATTGCAGCAGGGTAGTCACACTAACATTCACCTCCTTGTAACCACATACAACCTGAGGGATGCTCCAGCTGAATCTGTTGCTTATCATGCCCAAAGTAACCCTCCAATCCCTCCAAAGCCACAGCCAAAAGTTCCGGAAAAAGCAGATGCCCCTGTTAGAAGTTCACCTCAAGCTGCAGTACCCTATAAAAAAGATATTGGAAAAACCCTTTGCCCTCTTTGCTTTTCAATCCTAAAAGGACCCATATCTGATGCACTTGCACATCACTTACGAGAGAGGCACCAAGTTATTCAGACGGTTCATCCAGTGGAGAAAAAGCTTACCTACAAATGTATCCATTGCCTTGGTGTGTATACCAGCAACATGACTGCCTCAACCATCACTCTGCATCTAGTTCACTGCAGGGGTGTTGGGAAGACCCAGAATGGCCAGGATAAGACAAATGCACCCTCTCGGCTTAATCAGTCACCAGGACTGGCACCTGTGAAGCGCACTTACGAGCAAATAGAATTTCCCTTGACGAAGAAGCGAAAGTTAGATGATGATAGTGATTCACCCAGCTTCTTTGAGGAGAAGCCCGAGGAACCTGTTGTTTTAGCATTAGACCCCAAGGGTCATGAAGATGATTCCTATGAAGACAGGAAAAGCTTCCTAACAAAGTATTTCAACAAACAGCCCTATCCCACCAGGAGAGAAATTGAGAAGCTGGCGGCCAGTTTATGGTTATGGAAGAGTGACATCGCTTCCCACTTTAGTAACAAGAGGAAGAAGTGTGTCCGCGACTGTGAGAAGTACAAGCCGGGTGTGTTACTGGGCTTCAACATGAAAGAGTTAAACAAGGTTAAGCATGAGATGGATTTTGATGCTGAGTGGTTATTTGAAAACCATGATGAGAAAGATTCCAGAGTTAATGCTAGTAAAACTGCTGACAAAAAGCTCCACCTTGAGAAGGAAGATGACAATTCCTCAGACAGTTTTGAAAATTTGGAAGAAGAATCCAATGGAAGTGGTAGCCCTTTTGACCCTGTTTTTGAAGTTGAGCCTAAAATCCCTAATGATAATCCAGAGGAACATATACAGAAGGTAATTTCTGAGGATGTTCTAGAATCTGAGGGAAAGCTAGACCAAAAAGGTGTGGATGGTTCAAAATATGAAACTATTCATTTGACTGAGGGAACAACCAAACTAATGCATGATGCTTCTGACAGTGAGGTTGACCAGGATGATGTTGTGGAGTGGAAAGGTGCTGCTTCCCCGTCTGAGAGCGGCCCTGGTTCCCAGCACGGGTCAGACTTTGAGGACACTTGTGAAATGAAACCAGGAACCTGGTCCGATGAGTCTTCCCAGAGTGAGGATGCAAGGAGCAGTAAGCCAGCTGCCAAAAAAAAGGCTACCATGCAAGGTGACAGAGAGCAGTTGAAATGGAAGAATAGTTCCTATGGAAAAGTTGAAGGGTTTTGGTCCAAGGACCAGTCACAGTGGAAGAATGCATCTGAAAATGATGAGCGCTTGTCCGGTCCACAGATTGAGTGGCAGAATAGCACAATTGACAGTGAGGATGGGGAGCAGTTTGAGAACATGACTGATGGAGTAGCTGAGCCAATGCATGGCAGCTTAACTGGAGTTAAACTGAGCAGCCAACAGGCGTAAGTGACAGGTTCTTGGACATCAGGGCCAGGTTCTCTGGCATCAGTGACATGCTGCAGCCTCGAACTCTGTTCTTTGAGTATGACTGCAAAACTATATTCTAACTGGTACTGCCTTCTGAGTTGCTGGGTCATCAGGCTGTAAGGACATGTGGCCACTGCAGTCCCGATGGTTATTTCTATGATACATGACTGGCTGATTTGCTTTAGAACTTGCTGTGACAGACACAGTAATTAAATGTGAAAAACCAATAAGCTGGTGGCTCACGAATGCACACAAGGAAAAGCAGAGGTTTATTTTATCTGCCTTCTCAACATTTCTTTCCCTCTGTAAAATGTTTGGTTGAATGTCCTTAAGAAGTGTTATCCTGATTCACATGGTAGCATAGGGCCAACATACACGCTACCAATCCAATGTGTATAGTATATTGGGGAAAATTGATTTTTTTTCATGTATTCATTCTGAATAGTTAAAATGTATATTTGTACAGTCTTTTAGACCTATTCAGGTAATGCTTATGATATTGTTATTGTGTACCCATCATAGATGTTTCTTTTTTAGTGTTGCCCTTGCTGTGTAACAAACGCTGTATCTAGTTTACCTAGCAAAAGCTTGAAACTACGCTAGTATAAACTTTTGAACAGACTTAGTTTTTGCACATAACCTTGTACAATCTTGCAACAGAGGCCAGCCACGTAAGATATATATCTGGACTCTCTTGTATTATAG
>NW_006382957.1:0-3924 GCF_000327345.1 Myotis davidii
AGAGCATATGTTTCTACTAAACATCTTCAAAGGTCATTATTAGACTACTTTGGATACGCTTGCTTAGTTAAGCTCTATTCATAACATTTTAAGAATTATTTAACAACAGCAAAAAAAGAATGTCCCACTTAGCAAAATATGGATCAGACATATTGGAATTATTATCTCTTTCTGGAAAAGGTATGTGGATGACATATTCCTCCTGTCTTCTCAGAGCCATGTCCCTCTGCTTGGTCCACTCTGACCCATTTACATCCTTCCCTCACCCCCAGTTCCATGCTCTCTCTCTCTTTTGGGCCCCCTCCATTTGGGCCAATTCCCCCCTTAATTCTCAAGATGCCAAATGTTCTTTGCTGCTTTCTCCTACCTTGCACTCTTTGTCGGGGCTCTCCTCTCCACAGGGAAGCAGAAGGGCTCACGCTTCAGGGCCACATAGCGCTGTTTTATGAGAAGTCGGCTAGAAGCTCGGTGTGATTTAAAATTTTTAGCCCTCCTCCCAGCTTTGATCATGTATGTCAAATTAATCCTCACAACAACAACTATTTCACAATAACAACCCTTGGAAATGGTTATAACTGTTCTTCCCATCTTAGCCCTTGGGAAACAGATCTAGATTTGATCATACAACTCTCCCAAGGCCACACATATAAGAAGTATACCAGCTAAGATCCAAGCCAAAAAGTTTCATGGAGTCCATGTTCCTATTAGTCTACGATACCTCTGCAGTAAGAACATTATGGAGTTCTTCCTATGGACTAGCTTTGTGCTAAGTACTTTGATACAGTTTCTCATATAATTGTTAAAACTACCCTGTACTATCAATATTAATACTACTGACCAGTTTCCTTTTCTGTAAAATGAGGCTATAATACCGGTAACCCCGTATTGCCTCAGTACTTCATCATGTCGGCATTATAGCATGTTAGATGATCTAAGTGGCTTACATTTTACTCTTTGACTAGAAAGTAAGCTTGCTGAGAATGTGTCTTATGTACCATAGTGTGATGCCTGGCATCTAGTAGGCATTCATGAACTATTTGAGGCATGAATGAATACATACCCTCCTTCATATGGGAAATGAGATAGTACAGTGTATATGACAGTGCCTTGCAACTTAATTGCTACCCATATGTGATATGTGGTTAATAATAATAATCATCTGCTTGACTCTGCTTAATGGGTAGTAAGATGTTCTTCTTTTCCTGGTGATATGTGCATTTTTACAGTGGTTTCTTGAATCATCGTCTTCTGTGATGCTTGACCCAAGGCAGACTCTTTTCTGAATATTTCCAGGGAAAGAAAAGATTGCTTTGTCTTGAAAATCTATACCCTATTTAAAAAGTAGATCTAATCTAATTCTTAAAGTCTTAAGTCTCCTGATCATAAACGCCAGTAATGTTAGGTCTTTATCTATAGAATAAGCATGGTAAATAAAGCGCAAAGAGATTTGTAGAGAGCTGGAAGAGCCTCAGATGACAGGCAAGTAGACCAGAAGAAAGTGCTGTTAATGATTCCCCCAGATGCTTTAAGAAGAGTGCAGAAGATCAATACATCTCCAGAACACTAATCCCTCTCGAAAGTGTGAACATCCTAGATTTTATTTATTTAAGATTGATACAATTGAGTTATAGTTTTGAGAATCGAATGGAAGAATAACACATCATCTCTCAGGAAAGCAATTCTCCCAGCTGCAGTGGCCAAGCTTCATCTGTTAGTCCTTTTGACCAATGAGGTGGTTGGTGTAGCCTTGTAAACTTTCTGGAGGCAGTCTGTTCATATTAGGCCTGAACTTGACATAGTTAGAGAAAGAAAGGAAAGTTCAACAGCTGCCCTTGCAGCAAAATAATACAAGTGAATCTCATTTTAATAAAACCCTAGAGCATAGTATCATCTAACACATAACAGGTACTCAATAAATGCTCTTTGAATAAATGGATGAAAATTTAAATCTGTGAGCTAGATCGATAAAGATGTGATCATTTGCACTCCCGGAAGACTTACCTGCTTTCGAGTGTTACTTTAAATATGGATCTTTTGCACTACTATTAAGGAATAAGAAGGTGAGATTTAAATTTGTGAACTAGATCGATGCAGATGTGATCATCTGCACTCCCAGGAGACTTATCTGCGTGTTCGCTTTTGAGTGTTACTTTAACTATGGATCTTTTATACTAGTATAAGGAATAAGAAGGCGAGATTCTTCTTTTGAAGTTACTTAGTCCTTTTCCCATCTACGGGAACATACCAGCCACCTCCGCGGCTTATCACTTTACCCATCCACCATATGTATGATGGAAGAGAGGGCTTCTAGTTTCTTCATTTTCATAAGTACCAATATCTAATTTTTTAAAAGTAAAAACCTGCTGGACCACCATGATTTATAGATTTACAATGTGCTGTAATGTATTATGACTTAGCATACATTGCATTTCCTCCAACATCTGTATCCTGATTTGTAGTCTAATAACCCTTCCTGTACAGATGGCATGTGCATAGTTGTTCAGAGGTGCAATACATCAACACAGCATTTCTAAACACAGAGCAATAATGTATTCAATTAAGGGAGGAAATAAAACATCGAGCCGTTTCTTCTAATAAATCTTTTACTAAGCTCCCCACATCACATGTTTGCCGAGGAAATAATACATGTCATTCAGAGTAAGGGTTATTGTAGACTGCTGAGGGAAACATGAAATTCTGGGGTTTCAGCAGTCCCGTGAAACCCTGAAACATGGAAAGTGCACAAATTAGAAAAGGATGTAATATGGGACTAATGATACCTCCTGGGATACCTTTGGAACCCATATTTACTGTTATGATCACTAGATTCATTTAAGCTACAGGAGTTGAAAAGCAATACCCTCGTAAGTGAAAAGCACCTCTGAGTTCATTAGATGTGGTTGTAATTTAAGCTCTAAAGGCTTTTTTCCTCGCTGTCATTCTTCATATTTCTGGAAATGTGGTACTTGAGCTCCTAATAAAAGTGGTCTGCATCATGACCATATAATCGACAGTTCCTGGAAAGCACATTTACACCTCCACATCTGTAGCTAAAGCCGGGCCTGAACAGAAATCTAATTCACCCCAGATGTCACTCAAAAGAAAGTTCTGGAGAAAGGTTGCCGTTCTTAAAGCGTTCTAGCCACTGAACGTGGCCCAGGCCATGGTATGAATGTGCAGCCCAGTTCTTCCAAGCCCTAGTGCAAAATTAACTGAATCCCACAGAGTAAATTCCAATGCCACTCGCTTATGGAGGGAAGCAATGGCTGTTTTGACAGTACTTAGACAAATGATTTCAGGTCTTTCTGTCTGAAGCATCTTAACAAGAAATTTTGCTCTTCTTGCTTGGTAAGACATCATTCTATAATGCTTAAAAGAAGCTTACATTATAATTTTTTTTAAAAAAATGTATATGTGTATGATTTGGGCTGCTAATCACTAGAATAGCAATCAGTGGGTCCATATTATCAGGCAATCTATTGCTGTCTAATGATCTAATAAAACTCTTCCTTAGCTTTGGGTTTCCCTGACCAGTTCTTCTTTCCCTCAGTGATGGACTAGTTGGTAAGAATTAGTTTCCTCTTATTCCCAAGCGACATACCTGACTGATAAACTTTATGGATGAAAAAAGGCTAACTCATGCACTGTAGGATTGTCCCCAGTGTGTAGAAACTAAGACAGGCAAAACTTCAGTCCCCCTCTAACCTATTTATAGCTTTTAATTCTCCTAAACTCATGTATTTCTTGGTGCCTTCCTTCCACACGAGGCTCTGCCCACCAGGTGTGTGGGTCGGTGAGTCTGCGCAATTTCCCAGGAGGCCCCACTGATGCTGAAGCGTTTGGTTCAGGGAAGGCCACTGCAGGCACACTGGGCCTTGGGAGCCTTGGAGCTTTCTCTAGAGCAGCGATTCTCAACCTGTGGGT
>NW_006382958.1:0-3886 GCF_000327345.1 Myotis davidii
CACACACACACACACACCAACTAGAATACCAACTCAACCACCAACAATAAAGCAAGCAAAACAAAGAGCTATCATTGTAGATATTCAGAAGGGGAGACATCCTGTATAATTTGGGGAGAGGTGTAAAAGGATGAGTTCAAAGAGTACATCTCCCGTTAGCTGGCATTTGAAGAATGGAAGGACTTGCATATGCAGTTCTATGGAGAAAGGGTAATTTAGAGGCAGAGCAAGAGGGAAAACTACTGCAGAATTTGGGAGCAGTGACTCATCTAGTTTTGTGGAGGTAAAGGATGATTGCAGAGAAGAGCCTCCACTCCCTACTGCCCTCCTAGTCTCTGGCCCACATTGGCCTGAAATAATGAAGCTAACTGGGCAATGTAGGGAGACACTTATTCATCTATAATTGCCTGCTTTCTCTATGTTTTGCTTGCCACCATGTATTGCCATGAGCACCTGGCTTCCCTACCTAACCCTGACATTTTGAACAATCTGTATGTCTGATCAGTTTTCTCTCTTCAACCATAGTTGTCATGCTTCACTTTAGCTCAACACCAGATTTGAACCTTCATGTTTAGCTAGCTGGATCCTGACACCCAACCTGAGGTCCTGCCTGACTAAACTTCAGGTGTAAATCTCTCTTAAGGTATAGAAATCAGATGTACTAGTAGATGCCACTATCCCCAGGTTTGAGCAACACAGGACACTATGGTAGACACTGCTTCCTAAACAGTGATTAATTCAGTCTGGGTTCATTTTGTGACCCAGAGGAAGACCTACTAATACAGACCTCGAAACATTTCTGCAGAGTAAGAAAATGAGCAAAGAAAGGGGAGAGAAAAATATTTATTGTCCCCTGCAACTACCAAGCCAGGGTAAGAAGAAAATAGGGCAGTGAAAGAAGGATTGAGAGGTGGGGACTGGAGTTCAGTGCTAAGGCTCCTAGGAAAAATACCAGTCCACTGCACAGATTACCCAAGATGCAGCCATGTGTTTGAATCACGCCAGCAAGACACAAATCTGGTGGCTGGTTCACCAAGTTTTCCCACTTTGTAGGGTTTTTGTTGTTGTCATTGCTGTTACCATGAAGACAAATGTGGTGTGACATTGTAAGAACATCACCTGTGTAGACCTGGAGCTCCTGAATGCAAGGACCTAGCAAGGGCAGAACAGGGGAGAGGAGCTGAGGAAACAGAGCAGGAGCAGAATGGTCTGAGAAATCATTGAGCTTCCCCAGAGCAGCATCCTCACCACTGTCCCCTCCAAAACTACTGCTGTATCCAGATGTAAGCGGCCACAAGAGACAGAATATTAGATGCCAGATGTGCACATCTGTTAGTTAAGACACATTCAGGAAAGGAAGGATGCCATGTAAATCCCTACATTTATTAAAAATCACACACACACACAAGAAAAACAAGCCCTGAAATCTGGCCACTTCTAACAATGGGAGAAAAAACCGTTCTAATGCATTATAAACATTATATCAGTGATGTTGCCCAGTTGTTGCTTGAAGAGGACAGGAGATCTTTGTTCTTCCCTCTTTCTTTGCTCATTTTTTACTCTGCAAACCACTGTGGCCCAAATAATTCAATGGGAACATATGTCTAAATGTGGATTCCACCTGAGTTGGCCAAGAGGTAGGATGTTTGATAGGTAGCATCCAGGGTCTACTGTCTGCTGCTATTTTACAGTATACATCTGAGCAGTTGGTCTGATATCTCTAAGTCCCAGGTTTTATTTGTTTCATTTTATTTTACTTTGAAGAAGGTTGGTAACAAAACACAGTATCTCCTAAGGTTATTGTATCAAAGGAGATAAGGTTCATAGGCACTTACTACAGTGTTTGCCATAAGATAAGCACTCAATACATTTTAGCTGTTAAGGTTAGCATCAGCTAACATTCAGTATAATCTTTAAGGGTGAGGGTGTTTATTTTCTCTCTTTTTTCAAAGGACACAAAAATTAAGTCTCATTGTGATTAATGGGAAAAGAAGCAAAAAGGGGAGAAAAAGTAGAAAAGGGATTGTCTTTCATTTCTCGTATAAAATGACAATGATCGACTGAAATGGTCTGTTTGGGGGCCTGGTCTCTGAAGTCAGAATGCCCTTGGAGAGCTGATTCAGGCAAGAATGAGGAAAGGAGGTCTAAGATGGCAGATGAAAATAACCTCCAGCTTGGACAGGGACAGGAGACAGGAGGGACATCGAGAAAGATATTAACATCAAGGAATCCCAGGAGGATGTACAGGCAAGAAAACCTATGGGGCACAACCATGAGAATCCAGAGGCTTCCTCTGAGCAAGTCTGTCTTTTGAAAGCTTCAGAGCAAATTTCTAGAACCTGAGACAAATGTTGCTGAAGGGAGACGTGACCTCTCTCTCTGAAAGTAACAGGGATGAGCCTAGAGCTGGCAGGTAAGCACAGGGCAAAGGTACCATCACATCAAATTCTAAAAAAGGGGACCAAAATGTCTGACTGTTGGAATTACTCCAGAAATGGTGAACGTATATTTTGGTCATGTGCTGAAATGATGAAGTAAAACTCACAGTTCTATTTTTATGCACATGTGAAATACAGAAAACAATAATCAGAGTAGAAAACAAAAACACAGAAAAACTATAAATGTGATCAATACACTGTCTTGATATACACCTACTACATCCAAGTAGATGTGTTTGTTTCTTTTCAACTTGGAGGGTTCACATTTGCCTCTTTGTGGTGATTACAGAGCAATGACTGTGATCTGAGTGTGTGAAAGACCGGTCTCAGAATTCTGCCTGTGTGTGCACCTTCCTTGCACAGTTTGCATATGATGTAAGTTGGTTTTACTTATGCTCTATTCATTTGTGTTGTCTTTCCCCTTAGAAAAGAAGTGAGGTCCCACTGTTTGTCCGTATTTGTATAGGGAAGCTAGGGAGACAGAATGAAATAAATATCCCTGAAAAGTAGGGAGACCTCTGACACAAACCCAAATACTCCTATTAGGGAGATTCTAGCCAGAAGGTAGGAATCTACTGGGTTCCAATAATACATCAAACTAAGCACTGAACATAACAGATAAACTTAAAATAAGAACCTGGCTATTGTCATAAGGTTGAAAGTTGGTTTAAAAATAAGCATTTGAGTCATGTTTGTATTTAAGATCAAGACCACAATTATCTTGAGCTATTGCTAACAGGCAAGGTTTCCTGAGAAAATTTCTGGCTAATATACCTCAGTTTTATTCAAAATGTAGTCACTCAATACTTTCTAATGAATAATGAATGTAAAATGAATGACTTTTTGTATCAGCCTGCTCTTTAGACTTAATGGACATAAAGATACATTACAATCACTTCCTAATCAGTGTCTTAATTGCAGTTTTAATCATATCAGTAGTTGAAACTCCATATAGGAGAAGAAATATGAAACAAGGAGATTTCATATCTTTTCTGTGATTGACAAGAAGTTCACATGTGGAGATGGTAAGACATTTAGTATATGTTCATTACATTGGCTTCACATACATTACCTCCATTTAATCTTCATTATTACTTGATTTAGTAGGTATTATTTTCTCTATTTTACAGGTGGGAAAACAAGAGATACGAGTATTTGTCCAGTTACTTGGCTAGTAAATAGAAGTACTACATGTACAGCAATCCCAATTCTTTGCTTCTACTAGCTACACACTGCTATCTAAAATGAGAAATTACTAGATAAGTGAGATTATTAAGTAACTGAACAACCTTAATATTGGATATATTTGGTTTAAAAATATTTAATAAAAATTTTATAATTTTCCAGTACCTGCACTAGGCTGGGAATCCAGACATCGATCTGCTATCTAAGCGGAGCCCTTGCCATAGTGTAATATTCTCCCAGACCACACAGTTTCCCTATAAATG
>NW_006382959.1:0-3973 GCF_000327345.1 Myotis davidii
CCCACAGGTTGAGAACCGCTGCTCTAGACTAACAGTAATATATTTAATATTAATAGCTAGCATTTATCAAGTGCACCAAACTAAGAGTTCACAAGCATGATCTCAACCAAATAATACACTAAATAGTATCTCATTATCCCTGCTCTGCCATTGGCTATATCTCTGACATGGGTCAAGTTACTTTTTCTCTCTGTACCTTGATTTTCTCAGACATCAATGGAGACTTATAATATACTTCCTCCTAAGGTTGTTGTAAGAATAAAATAAGTTAAAGCATGTAGCATAGTACCTGACACTTGGGTTTTGCTCAGTAAGCAGTATTTCTTGTAAGAAATTCACAAGAAGTGATTAATAATGTGTTAGTAATTTTCCTCATTTTATAGGTGAGGAAACCAAGGAACAGTCCAATTTCTCAATGAAGAAATACTCTCTAGTCTTAACGAGGCTTTGCTCATAGTGCTCAACTACTGTCGATTATTTGTGTATCCTTCTGGCATCCTTCTCCACTTTTTCTTTGATGGGCACAACTCTAGGGGAGCAGGATTCATTAGTGTATCCTGAACACTCGGCTCTGCATCTTCTTACCTCATTGCTCGCTCCTGGACTGCCTCTTCTCCTTATCACAATTTATAGCCCCTTCCTTCACAGCTACTTTGCCTGTCTCCTCCTTCCTGTAACCTGCTTTCCTCCTTCCAAGAGGGTGTGGACTCTCTGTCCCTTAAGCTCCTCGAGCTTCATTTGTGCTCTGCCTATTTATCCCTTCTAGCACTGTTCTTAACCTGTCTTGTTTAACAGCCATCTGAGCATTTGAGTTAATTCCTCTGCAAAATTGTAAATTACTAATGAAAAGGTATTTACTCAACCAAATAATGCTCCATAAAAGTGTGATGGGTGAATGAATGCACTTAGTTCTTTGGAGAGGATCCCTGGCTTCCTGGCTTTGGTATCTGTCAGCACTTTTGTCCTGAGCTCTTTGCAGAGGAGGTAATAGTTCATCATCATATTTTTCATGTGGATCAAGGAGCTCTCAAGAGAAATCATATTCATGACTCTTACTGTAGAATTCTGAGCTACATTGTACCTTGGCAAACTTATGCACCCTGTCTAGAAGTTGCTATCAATCATTATGGTCAAATTCAACTCTCAAGCATGTTTGTTGTAGTGATTATAATACTGTGTTTGTTTGTTTGTTTGTTTTATTAAATTTGAGGTATAGAAGAGAGTTTGACAATTTAGAAGACAGTTTGCAGAGAGAACTTGGACTGTTCAATGTAATGACTATAAGTGTAAAAATTTCTGAGGTAGGGTTTCCCCCAAGGAAGTATATCCCTCTCTCTGGTCATCACCAAGATAAAAGCAGACAGCATAAGCCAACCTAAGAGCTCTTCCTCATTCAGAGTGTATTTTTTGATGCCTAAAGTATAGACCAATAAGGACACTCACTACCTCAGTGATATTATGGGTTCTCTGGCTAATTTCCTGGATGGATCCATCACAGGAATGATATAAGGAGATCTCCCAGTTGCCCTGAGAACTGGTTTCATCAATGTCTCAACCAGCCTGGAAATTTTGCTTACATGATGTCATGCAGAGAGAGAAAGGTAAGCCACCTTAAAGTCAACTGGTTCTACAGACTAGTGTTCTTTGAGACAACACAGTATTTATATTGCATCAAGGTTCTGGAGCATTTCAAAGACAGGTCCGCTCACTAATCCGCTTAGTTTCTCTCACTCACCAAGGATAGCATCTAGCTAAGGAAACAAATGAGAGCAACCAAAGGAATGTGCTGGTAGTTAAGTGAGCTGGGAGTTAAATGCCTTCTCTGCATGTTCTACAATCGCCTCTGGTAGGATGTTCCTGATTACAAAGGGCAATGCCCCAAGGCTTAGCCAGCTTAACTGCAGCTTCTGACAATAACCAAACAACCCTTCAGAATCTCAAGATTAATTTCTTCATCAAGGGCCCCTGTATCACTATTGCACATCGCATACTCACTTCCTCATTGTACAATAGCACGTGCTTTTATGCTATTGCTGAACATCTGTACGCATTTCTCACCCTTTCCCTCTTTTCCTCCATCCAAGATTGCCTGGCTGGGTTAGTACTCTGGGACAGTCCCTATTGACTTATGGGTAACTAGAATACACTTTTCAGAAAGAGTGGCAACTTGCCTTCCTGGAATCCTCACACAAAACATAACTATGTGCTCAAATATGGGCCTGGGAAAGGAATTACTTGCAAAGGAATATCTTGGTTCCATAGTCTGAAACCAGTATGTCTAGTCCTGTGGTCCCTAAACTGTATACCAAATCACCCAAGGGTAGCTTGTAAATTCACAGAAGTACTACGGGAATATTGAAATTCTCCAAAGGAAGCACAGAATACTCAACATCTGGTAAATAGTGAGTGCCCAACTCAGTGCTGTTCTTAGTATCAAATTAGATCATGCCACGTTCTTTTCAATGATGGCATATCTTTGCAAAGCCATGTTTTTAGTAGTTACTGTGATAAGGATATCTGTGTGGGACAGGAAATGAAGGTTGTAATGCCCAAACTGATTCCAAAGATTGAGGAGTTATACAGTACCCAACAGGTGCTACATTCCATTAGTAACTAAATAATTTATAAATGTGATTTTAAAAACTTTTTTTTCAATGTATGTGTATTATTTTTTTCAAATGCCTAATAAAAAGATGTTATGACATAAAGATGTATTAAGTTGTTTTGACCTAACTACTTAATAAGTGGAATTGTTAAGTATTTCTTTCCACCAAAAGGTACCATGAGAAAAAAATCACTAAAGCATTCAGGGCTCAGTAAACGAAGATGGTTTCAAATGTCTGGTTTTGAGTGTTTTACAGTTCCTAGGGAACCCATTTGTGCCTGATCTTTTTACAGAGCATACTTGGGTCTTGTTTGGGTGTCATGGCTGTTTTAGCTCAGTGACTTTTCTACCTTTCAGTGCTAATGGGGCCCCACTACATGGGGCCTTTCTAGCCACCATGCCTGCCTGGGCCTCACTGGACATCTCCCCTTGGTTCTCCACACTCTGCTCACGCTGGCCTCCTTTCAGCCCCGCAAACACATCATGCCCTTTCCCATAGTGGGGACTTCTGGCCTGCTCTTCTCCTGCCTCACTTTCAGGTCCCATCTGAAATGCCAACTCATCAGGAAGATCTCCCCTGATCTACTGTAGCTAAATTTCTGTTATTCTCTGTCTCACCCCCTACATTTCCTTCATACTTCTTAACCTCTGCACAGAAATATTTACCTCCATGGGGAAGAGTCTCTGTTCTGCTCACAGCTGCATCCTCAGAACTTAGCAAAAAGCCTGGTACACAATTGCCATCCCATAAATAACTGTTAAATACATGAATGCCAATTTAAATCATGCGAAGGTATTTTGACTGTGGCCTTGTCAAACACAAAGCATTCAGAAGGCTTTTCTGGCAAATGACCCTTCAGATAAAAATGTGGGCCAGATGTAACACTAGTCCTGGACAGAGGGGATCAAGGGCAAAGTATGAGATCATGAATGCCAGCTCTGCCATCTCCTTGCTGGCAGACCTTGGGCAAGTTACTCATTCTGTCTCTACCCCAGTGTTTTTGCCTGTAAAGGGCTGTAACTGAACTGTAAAGCTCTTAAATAATGCCTGACAATAAATAAGCAGTCTAGATAAAAGTTAACTGCTATTATAAGAAGAGTATTCAAGGACTCTCCATTAATGCCCACATATCATAGTTCTGCCTCAGAAACTGAGTCTCATTTGTTATAGAAATACACAGATTGCTGCAAACAGTGACACTTGGGCAATGAATTCTGAGACCTGTTGGTGTCCTTGGCTGGACTCATAATTGGAACCCAAAAGAATGAGAATGGAACTTTGATTATACAATAGGTTACATAAATGGCACATGGCTGAGTATGTGTTTCCTTGAACCTCCCAACCATTTGCTTGCTCCCTTTTTTTTT
>NW_006382960.1:0-3860 GCF_000327345.1 Myotis davidii
CAGACATGGAGTAGTTACCCCAAGAATCAGCCCTTGGCCCTTCTCCCCCATCGCTCTCTCGGAAGCAAGGCTTCCTGGCGCTTCCCCGCCTGCTGAGGGCGCCAGGGGCAGGGCTTGGAGGTCTGGCAAGAGGACGCCGCCTGGAGCACCCACTTGTGAGCAGGTGACTGCCACGCAGACCTCACGTCTCCTCTTCCCACCCACCTTTCACTTCCCACTTGATGCTTTCCTCCTTTCTCCTTCATTCTTGCTTTCCCTTCTCCAAATAAGCCACCGGCTTGAATCTGCGGACGGGTGAGGGTCAGGCAGCAGGGATGTGTGCGTGAGAGGAGTTGGGGTGGGCACAGAAGGACCATCCCCTCCTAGCATTGGTCACCCGTCTCTGGCCCATCTTCTGGTCCTGCTCCCAGTAGGGGCTCATGGGTTATGCGGAACGAGAAAAGGCTCCTTTTGGTCCTACGTTATTCCCTCCTGGCCCTCCTAGCTTGGTCCCTAGGAGGCCTACGGAGCTAGGGTCTCGCCAAGATCCTGGAAGCAGAACGTGTCTGTGTAACGGAGAACAAGGCTTTCAATTCTGTGTGCAGATCCATTGATCCTGCCTCAGATGAGATCCTTGGGTTATTCCTCAGGAAGAGGGCACTTTCTCCCCTAGCACAGTTGGAAGTCGGGCATCTTGGGGTTGGGGACATGCAGTACTATGTCACCAGAGGTGGGACTAGGACCTCATAGGGCTCCTTCCTTCCTTCCCCCAATCACAGAACAAACACCCCAATCTCCACAGGGTAGTGGAGACCAGGGCAGCAGCAGCAACAACTGAGGTGGGGCTGCTAGCAGATCCTCCCCCTCTGCCTCTGCTGAATGAGAAGGTAGGTGCTCAGCTGCACCCCTGCCCTGTGCTGGCGGCACCTTCCCTCCTTCCCCTCTGCTGTGTCTGGTCCACAGCCCTCAGCCCGCGTGGAAGAGCCTTCAGATTTATATGGTGCTATTTACTGGCCTGCTGCCAATTAGTGACACTTTGAAATTCCCTTATATGACGCACTGCTGCTCTGACAATAAACAAGTCATTAGCTGGGTCGGAGGGCAGCTTCCAGCTGGTTTTGATTCATTGTTTCTGAACCAGCGCAAGAGGCTCATTAAGCTGCAGGCCCCCCAGTCTAAGGCTCAGGAAACCCCTCAAGCTGGGGGCAGATGGGGCACCGGGTCACTGTCACCTGCTTTTCCCTGTGATCCCCCGCAGGCTCATCGCCTACCACCGGAGGGGATGCTCACGCCACCACAACCTAAGACATGACATAAGGCGAAGTCCTCAGCAGGGAGGGGGCCTGGTGGAGCAGCAGGTCATGGTGAAAGGGGGCTGAGTGGAAAGACCAGGCTTCGGTGCTGAAGAAGGGAGAGGCGGGGGCGGAGGGAATAGAAACTCCAGGGGTGATTTGGGGTGGGGAAGACCTAGGGACACCTGAGTCAAAGCCTGGCTGTTTTACTTTGCACGGCCAAAGGCTGTTGGGCCTGGAAAAAATCTTGGAGATCACCCAGGCCAACCCCCGCTCCCCACTCCATGTTACATGTGCACAGTCTGACAGCCCAGATAGATGAAGTGCCTTTTACAAGTTCCCCCAGCTCCTAAGTGCCTGAGATCAGGCGAGAGCCAGGCCTAACTCTGGTCCCAATGTCTACTTAGGTCTGACCCTCACTGCCTCCTAAGATAGAAGCAGTAACTTAGAAGAAGAAGGACGTGCCCTCCTCCAGGGCATGGCTGACTTCTGCCATCCTCTGCCTTCGGTCGCCCTGCATGCCCCTGGTTGGTGGGATTCTGCACAGTTGAAAGGGTCATGGGTGGGTGTCGAAGGTTTTTGTAGGTTTGAGTGGATACGTCAGGAGGGGCCTAGGGACAGAGCACTGCGCTAGGCACGTCAGGGGAAACAAAGATGATCAGACCTGCTTTCCAAGAAGTCCTTGGTCTATTTGCAGAAACTCAGGAACCAGACTGCAAAGCCCCGGGAAAAGGTTACCAGTAGGTCAACCAGCTCTTAAAGTCTCAGTGGTAAATCCCACAAGCGGAAGCCATGCCGATGGCCCCGCGGGGCTGTCAGATGGGAGATAGCACTTGGTGCCGGGGATGGTGGTCTTGCCGCCACCATGGGGACGGGGGACACGAGCTCTATTTTGTAAGAGGCAGACAGCCGAGACCACGACCTCTGCCACATCTGGAACTCTGTGAGGAATGCATCTTCGGAGAAACCAGGACTAAAAAACATCACCCCCAGCCTTAGGGTCCAGACAAGTACGCTTGTCCTCACCGTGGCTCTGCCTAGAAGAAGGTCTCCTGTGAGAAATAGAAGCTCCGGGTCTAGGTCGCATGTGACTGGAGTGTCTGAATTTCCAGTGTTTGGAATTCCCGCGCTGAGAAATTTATGTAAAAATAGACCCCCGGCCAGTTAAGCTCCTGGGGTATCAAGAGAAGGAAGTACGAGGCTATTCTGGAGGCATGTTCCCCAGAGCCACAGCTTCTCGCAGCACAATAGAACCCCCTCTTTGAAGTTGTACCAACAATAAAAAAATAAATTACAAACCATATGAGGGAATGATATGCCGCTGGGGAAAGTCAGCAAACATATCAAACTAGTTTAGCATCCTAATAATGTAACGTAACCACCTGTTTTGAAAGAGACTTCAAAACAGCTATGCTGAAAGTGATTAGAAATATGAAAAAGAAAAACCCGTAAAGAAAAAATAGGATGTTGAGAAAGGGAGCAGGCACATTTAGGAAAAGAACCAAATACAGATTTGTAAAAATTAAAAAGATCGCTGTTGAAATGAAAGCTCCCTGGGTGTGCCAAGCAGTGGATTAGACAAAGCTGAACAGAGAACTAGTGAACTGAAACACGGATCAGAGGAAATTACCCCTAATGCAGCACAGAAACACGATGAGAGAGAAACTACGAAAGAGACGCGAAGAGGCATAGAAGGTAGGATGAGAGGGTCCAAACCCACCCCTACCAGGTGTGGCAGGAGAAGAACAGAGAGAATGGGAGAACGGCAATGTTCCATCTTCTAGAAGTGACAGAAGACATTCATCCTCAGATTGAAGAAATATTGGGAGTTTGAGGACACACCAAAATAAACCCACACTCAGCTGTGTTAGCGAAACTGGGTTCAAAGGAAATACAAGCAGTGTGATGGGGGGTTACTTTTGCCCAGGAATTTCCGGGAAATTTTAGGTATCTTGGAGGCTTGCAGGCTGAGTAGAGTTTTAAGTGGCAAAGAATTTGGTGAGGCTGGTGGGGAGATGGAAGAAATAGACAAAAAATATGCTATCCCAGCCTGCCTTACTAGTTATTTATAAGCAGGTTTTAACCCAGTTTGTTTTGAATTAAGTTACCTGGGCTCTGGATACCTATCTGTCAGCTAAAGGTGTGAGGGACCCTCTCTGCTTTGTGCCTTCACTCAAACCCAGTCTTTGTTCTTCCTTTTCGGTCCCCTGCTCCATCTCTGAGACCCACTGACCCCACAGCCGTGGGAAGGAGCAGGCCACCCGCACATCTTCCTAGGAGCACTCAGAACCACCTTGCCTTCCCAGGCCCTCCCCTCCTGGGGGAACATATTGAAACTGGACAATCCAGCGGCCTTCTATCTACTTGGGGTCCTTTGGGCAGAGAAAGGCCCTGCCCTGCGGTGGACAGCAGGGGCTGCCCAGCTCATCTGCGTCTTGTTAGCGGTGCCGGTGGCTTCAGAGAAGCCGAGCGACCTGGCCGCGGTAATTGGCTCATGAAAGCGGCACGTTGCTGAAGGGGGAGGGGGCCTGGCGAGGACGGAAAGGAGGCCTAATGGGAAGCAAATGCCACGGAGGAGCCCGGTGCGGA
>NW_006382961.1:0-4047 GCF_000327345.1 Myotis davidii
GGGAAAAATATCCTTGAGTGAGGATTAAAATAAAAATAAAAGAATACAGCCTCCAAAGTTATTTCTCTGTGTCCACTTTCCCCTGGCTCCAAGTTTGCCTCTCTACTATAGTCAGAGTTACCTTTGGAAGAAGGAAGCCTGATGTCACAGCCAGATTAAAAACCCATTGATAGTTGCCCATTATTCCCAGAACAAAGTCCCAAACTCTTATCGTGAATTAAAAAGGCATCCATGCCCTAATCCACTTCTAGCTTTCTAGGTTCATCTCCTAACCACCTCTGCCCAGAACTTTATGATCCAGGCATCATATCATGTTTCTTTCTCCTTCCTGGATGCACTATGTACTCTCAGTTCTGGGCTCATATACAAACTGTTCCTTCAGCCTGGCACATTTCTCTCCCTCCTCAACAGTTAAGTCTAAGCTTAGACTTCTCATCCTTTGGGAACCTTTCTTTGCCTCACCCTCATGTGACATGTGCTGCATTTTGTCTATGAAGGATTTTACCTACTTGGTTATTGCTTATTTGTCTGTCCTCCTTAGTACACTGTAAGGTCTGTGAGTTCATGGAGCCACCAGCATGTCCCCAGTACCGGTTTACAGGTAGATTCCTAGTAATGAACCATTAAATGAATAAGTAAGGTTGGAAGTCATTGCTATCTGGGAAAACGTTGTCAGAGCTCTGAGCCGAGGAGGCAACAAGAATCTGAGTGAAAATTTTATGCATATAAAGCTTAAAACCGCATTAGAAAGTTCCTTGATCTTATGACTCAATGAAAGATTGCAGACCTAGATACATGAAACTTGCATTGAAGTCTTACTTCTGCTAATTAATAGTGTGTAACCTTGGTCTCTTAAACTCCCTGAGTTGCCATTTTTCATCTGTAAAAAGAGTAAAAATACATGTTCTACTTAATTTGCATGGTTTTTATGCCAAGAAACTGATTTATGTAAAAACTTATTGTAATTTGTAAAAGGCATATAAAATTTAGATATTATCTACTCAAGAGTGATGGCATGGGTGAAATTGACATTACAGAAAGTTAGAGATTATCTGTGACTTTTAACCAATTGGTCTGCAGTGGTCTGTAAGTCTTAGCCATTAAATACCTAACAAAAGGAGGTGACTTTGTGTTGTTTTGTATTGAGATCAGTCAGTTGCTAAAATATATCTTAATGATTGCCTTATGATAATTATAAAACCTTATACAGTGACACTATACAGTATAAACAAAGCACCTTCTCCACTGTGAATTCCAAACACACAGCATTCGTGTCTAAAGCTAGTGCCTAAATCCCTGGTGAAGTATCATTGTAGATCATCTTTAGCAGCCACAGGCTTCCTTCCCTCCAGGACTGTCTTTTGGTGCTCACTGTCAGGTTGCAAAAGCTATGATGATGCATCTTCACATTCCCAACCCCATCCATGCAGGGACAGAGACTATCTGCTCAATGAGTGGAGCATTGGGCTGGTTCTCTTTGGCTCTAACTTCTCAAACAAGGGGCTTGACTCAGCCTGATCTCTGGGTTCTTTTCTGCTGACATTCAATGACTATTGGAATAAGCCTAAGAATGAGGCCTATAAATGAGACATTGTTTATTATGAGAATGTATATGATTGCGTATGCTTAGCTACTCCTGAAATTCATGTTATGTTCAGAGATTAGCATATAATGGGGGGGGGATGTTGTGGGATGTAGCCTTGATATGCTGCTCAGAATCGCCCTTACAGATCTGTGCCTGGTCTGACTCTATTGGAGTCACCCAGCTTATGGTGACTACAGCTGAGGATCTCAGAGTCAACAGAAAGAGCAGGACTTCAGGTTAAGATTTCCCTAAATGTGCAGTTCAGTTCTACCACTTGCTGGCTGTGTGAATTGAGACAAACTTCTCAATCTTTCTGAGTGTCAGTTTCCTTATCTAATAAACTAAACTTATAAAAGCTGCCTTGTAGGCATGTGATGAGGACAAAGAGGTAACATATGTACAAACAAAGCACATTTATATAATTATGGGAATCAAATAGGTAATCAAAAAACCACAGTAAGGCAGCAGGGGATGCAGTTTTAACATATTGCTATAGGGCTGGGGTTGGTTTGGAGGGTAACATAGAACAATGGAATGGAAACCAACCAGTTAAGTTGTAGGAAATAAATGTCTTTGAGTAGAGAGACTGTCAGGAATTTCCCAGAGTTGACTTGAAATCAAGGAAGATTATATAACACTTTCCTACCAAGTCAAGGGATAGAGAAGGCAAAAAGTAGACATATTTTTCTAGTTGGAGGGAATTTTCAAGTTTTTATATAGATTTGTGTGTTAACAATTAGTAACAAAAGTAGCCCAAACTGCCGACTTACCATTGTTGAAGACTGTGCACTCAAAAACCTAACCTTAGGATTTGCAGAACAAGAGAGAGGTGCAGAAAGCTCCTTGCATTTAGAAAAGTAGTTTTGTACCAGGAAACAACATCGCCCAGCCCTAATATGCACTAATATGAGATGCAGAACAGATTAAAGGCAGCTCAGAGCTCAGCACTCAAAACATAAGTCATCACAGGAATCAGGATAGCAATTGTCTTAACCACACCAAAAGGGGAAATTTGATAAGCTTGCTGCATTTTAACTTATACATTACTATATATAAGCCTGTACCCCCTTTAAAAAGTACCTTGCTAAGAGGTACACATAATAGAAATTAGATAAATATTTCTTTCCTATTTTTAAGTCCTGCAATAAAAATTGGAAAAGGTGGTAGAAAATTCTTTAGAGGTAGAGATCCAGTGGTGCAGAGGGAACTGATTCAGTGATTGGCTCAAAGTTGGTGATGAACTAGTCAGTGTGTCAGCTTTTTTCTCGGTACCAATGTGGCTGGAAATATGTGTTCCAAGGCCTCTGCATAGCTTCAAAAACAAGGGTTTGACAAATGAGTGAGCTTGAAGAATGGCCTTTATACAGATGGACTTTGCTTTGTTCTCCTTCCATGTTTTTCGTCTAAGTCATCAACCATATCGAGCTATGCAAGTGCATACGGATGTGAATGCTCACTTGCTTGCCATCATGCAGGCATGAAATGTGACTCTCCATTTTGGTACTGAGAATGGTTTTGAGAGAAAGCTGCCTGAGCTGCTACCTCCTCAGGAAGAGAGCTGAGGCCATCAACTCTGTTTTGAGGGTCAAAGCAACTCATACACCTCAGGTATGTGTGTGAAACTAGAAACTTGCTTATATAACCACAAATTTACAAACAGCAATGTAATGTGTTGCAAATTATTTCAAAATTAATTGGTTATAAATTATCCCAAAGCCACTCCTTTGATCTAGTTTTTGTTCCACAGTCCCACAAATTAAATTGTGCAAAAGCTGTTTGTCAGCGTCTCCAAAGACCGTGGTCGTCAATTAATTGCCCTTTCCATCCCAGTGCTACCAAGCCTGTAATAGCAACCACAATAATAACAATGATGACGGATGATCACAAGGATGATGGTAATATCAGTTGCAGAAACCCACAATCAGCTTGAACTGACTAAAGACAAAAACCAAGTATTATAATTTCAGATGGAGAGATGGAAATGATGAAGGGGTGTCTATAATGCACCAGGAACTTTCACATTTGTTATTTTCATGAATATTCCAAAGCCCAGGGAAGTATCTACCATTATTCTCATTTTACAGTAGAGGAAACTGAAAATAAGAAAGGACATATGACCAAGAAAAAAAGAAACAGAAAAACAACAACTTAGTTTAGAAATGAAAACCAAACTAGAAGGAGCACAAGAATGAATAAATACAACACATAATGCCTTAAAGAAATATACGTTAAAAAGGATTAAAACATTAAATCAGAAAGAAATGAATATATTAAAAGTATTTGTGGGAAACTGACAGCTACTGAAGATAGACAAAGAAGATCCAACCTACCAATGATAGATGTTTCCGAAGAAAGAAACCAAAGTGAGGGAAAAGAATGAATACAAGAAAAATTTCTTAAAATAAAAAAGTATTTGAAACCAGATATTGAAATAATGAACAACATATCTGAGAATATCAATG
>NW_006382962.1:0-4049 GCF_000327345.1 Myotis davidii
AATGGGAGATGGCGACGTAACCACGAAACAACGAATGTCGAGTCCGACGTAACCTGAGGACTGTCCGTATATGTAGATTTTTGGGCTCTGTAGTGTTAACAATAGTCAGCACTTGAGAAATGTTAATTGAACGAATGCATAAATAAAAAGTACACAGATTTCCTACTTCCTACCATGTTTTTGACATTTCCTTTAACAGAGGAGCACAAGTTTTCCTGGCAAAGAATATGCTCCTAAGTAGAAGCACACAAAACTTGTCACACATCTCAAGATTGTCCTGATTCAGTAGTGGAACTGGAAGAGTTTATACTCTTCATCTGCAGCGTACTTTATAGTTTAAAATGCATCGCCACCACCTTTTCCCTTATTTGATGTTTCTAATGATGATCTTGTGAGATGAATATTACTCTTAACATTTTACCAATGAGAAAAAAACTGGTGTTCAGAGAGGTTAGTAACACCTCAGAAAGTTGCACAGTTTGCAGTTTCCTGTGTCAGAGCTAGATCTTCAGTCTTTTGAAGGTAACTCAATATTATTTTTATTATAATACACAGCCTTCGCAGCTCAGTCACCTTTGGACCTGGTGAGGTTTATGATGGTAATGCAATGCCAATTTTGAATGCAAACTTAATTGAAATGTTTTAAAACATGAAACTAATGTTAGTGGTTTCCTTTGTTCTAAGAATTATGCAGTAAATCATTGAAAAATATATGCTTGTATTTTAGACCTTATGCTAATAGCATACATATTGCAAAACAGAATCACTAAAATACCCTTATCTCTTTGCTGGTATAGTGTATGCAAAATATGTTGTACACTCTGAACTCTTCACTTAAACCTGACATAAGAGCTATGGAAAAAAATCAGTAAGTGAAGATATCTGCAGCCTCTTCAATTTGTGTGTTTGCTGTATCTACAGTAGTAGCCAAATAGGAAACTTTGTCATATCTATGCAGAGTTTAACAATGAAATGCTTGGGAAAATAGTAAACCAAATGAATGTTGCACAGCAAATTTGAAAATTTGACTTTTTATAGCCTTAGGCATTGTCAGATTCTCTACAATGTGTCTAAATCCTCCTCCTTTATGGTTTTCATATATCTGAAAAGATAAGTACTATACTATATGTAAAATTGGATATTTTCCAGGTAATATGTCTTTCATTTGTAGTTCCTGAAGAGCTCAGTTATATGCAGTAATATATTTATGTTTTAGAACGCTGACTATGGGATAAAGTACTTCACTTAAATATACAATACCTCTACCAACATTTCCTAAAATGTTTAGATAAATGTGGTTATGACTTCTATATAATTTATTGTGTTTTGTCAAATCATCCTCATAACTCCCACTTTGTATTTTAGAAATTTGAAAACGTATCTTATTTCTACCCCTAGAATATGGATTCCTTGCAGGCAACATCTGTAACACATAGGATTGTATTTAGCTACCAGTAGCCAGAAACTTTACTAAGGGGCTAAAGCAAATAGGGGTTGATTTATTTCATAGAACAAGAAGTCCAGAGGCAGCTGCTGGGGCTGATTTGGTAGCTTAATGATACCAGCCCAGATTGTTTTTTTTTTCAGTTCTCTTGCTCTTTTCCTCACACATGTTGCCTCATGGTTGCAAGAGGGCCACTGTCCCTCCAATTATCAAGTCAAGAGTAAGGGCAGGAAAAATAGAGGAAGGGCAGTGGCAGCTATTTCTATTCCTTTTGTTTCTCAAAAACCAGCTTGTAGACTTTCAACTCACTGTCTCCTTGGCCAGAGCCATGACTTGGCCACTCTCAATTGCAACAAAACCTGCTAAAGTGGGTATTTAGCTCTTCTAACTTTTATGGCAGATGGTGGTAAGATGCAAGGTGGTTGGGAGTGGTCATTGGGTCAGCCAGCCTGCAGTGTTTGCCACAGAGTCCTTTTTCATTTCCCTGAATCTCCTGTAGTCCTAATACAGTGTCTTGAATAGCATAGTTATTTTCAAATGGATGAAACCCATTCAGTATAATCTGATTTAGAAATTATTACATTGACCTTGTTGATATAGGTTTTCAAAGAAAAGGAGCTAATGTGAGTGCCTGTGATGTATAAGTAGACATTCCACATACTTTGAGTCACTTCATCCTCAGAATAATCCCCATTTTACAGATGGGGAAACCAGCTCGTGTGGATTAAGAAGCTTGAATTGAAAAGACCTTTTTAAAATACAGATCTGTCTGATGCCAAAACCCATACTGTTTCTACTTTACCACCCTGACTAATGAATAATTAAAATCCCTTCGATATGCAGGTCATTCTAGTTGACCTGCACATTCTTGATATTCCTTGTAATTGTGAAGTGGAAAGTCTGACACAATATTGTCAGTGACCTCTGAGATAACATTTTTTTCTTTGTCCTAGGCTGCAACATCATTAGTTAGATGCTCTAAACTGTGATTGCTTTTGAAAAAGCAGAGGTTAAGTGGAGATGCCTGGGGTGGGGTTGAGTGAGAGATAAGGTTTATACCAGCCTCTGCTACATCTAGTGGTAGAGACAGCCTATCCCTTGGATCTGACTTTCTTTGTTCAGGGAAGAGTCATTTGCATGAATTTCTTAGCTATGCAAACTGAAGGTTAGTAAATGCTCCCTGCCCAAGGAGGGCATCAGGACCTTTTGTGCCTTCATTAGCACTGTCAAGTATGCAGAGATGATTTATTGGGAAGTATTTGCATGGCTCCAGAGCCTTTGGGACAGGAGGGGCTGTGACCTCAACCCCTGCTTCCTGAGATTCACGTTAAGAACATTTATTGGTTGGTCCATTGGCAGAAACATGAAGAGATCAAAGAGAAGCACTCCAAGGGTAACCTTAACCAGTGAGCAGAGCTCACACAGCATGTGGCAGAGGTCTTTGCAACAAAAGGGTTCTAATCTGGGAACAGGAGTGGATAAATGAGTATAGAAGAACACTAATACCAGACATGACATCACCATAGCATACAAAACACTGATTGGACTAGCAGGACCGGTTCTGCTCTGTGATACCTGTGGCTGTGGGAGGCAACAGCAGAAGTGAACTGATCAAACTCTCCAGTTCTCTGCTTACCTGGAATTTGGTAGACTGAGCCCTGGAGCCTTGGGGTGGGCCATTAGAGTCCATTAGAATCCTCCCAATTTTCAGCTCCAAAAGGGCTAATATAGGGGTCTGAAGTCATGTCCAGGAGAAGGAAGCAACTGTATTTTATAGTGAGTACACAGGCTATGCATGAAGGTCAGTGACATAAAGATACAACTAAGCTGAGGCTCTGCTGAAGAATTGATATATTTCTGCTCCTTCAGGTGGAGGCGGCTAAAGGCACTGCCAGATGATATGTTATTGAATTATTTTGTCTAGAACCTAGAGGCAGAGAAGAATGTTAATGAAGACATCTCTTAATGAAAAGTGATTCCTGTTGCAGATTGACAAGACAGAAATGAAGGTTACAGAACAACGTGGGGGTCATGTCATAATGTGTGTACACACATAGAGAACTGAGTGACTAAACTGACGGGAAACAAGGGATGGGAGAGCTGAGAGCAGAGACTAATGGGGCTAACTATGTAATTTATTTGTTTTTGAATAGGTATGTTCACATGTTGAAAATTCAAAGGTTCGAAAGCATATAATCAAAATGTCTCCATTCCTGTCCCCATCTACTCGATTCCCTAGCTTAGAGGCAATCAAAGTTATGGGCCCTTTACATACTGTTTGAGAGATATTTTATGCATATGTAAGTGTGTGTGTGTGTATGCCTTTTATACAACTGGGATTATAGCATATATACCCATCTGCATCTTAAAAAAAACCAACCACTTGGCAATATGACTTGGAAATCATTTCATATTAGTATAGAGAGAACTTTGCCATTTGTTTTTCTTCTTTTACAGATGCTCATACGCCATTGCTATGGATGGACTATATTTTATTTAACCGGTCTTCTCTTTATGGAAATTTTAAGTTGTTTCTAGTATTTTGCTATTGCAATGTGTAACAATGATTAATATTGTCTGTACATGGTGTGTGTGTGTGTGAGAG
>NW_006382963.1:0-4070 GCF_000327345.1 Myotis davidii
GTGTGTGTGTGTGTGTGTGCTGTCTTTCTTTCAAACTATAGGAACAGTAATGAATACTTATGAGAGGGAGCTTGGGCTACCTCAGGCCTTCATTTCAGTACATTAGTTAAAGGACCTAGGTCTGATGAGCTCTTGGGTGAAAACTGGGTTGGGTTTGTGTAAGGAACTCTCAAATTGCCATCTGAGAATGGAGGCTTTCATCCCTGAATGTCAGTCTCCAAGAAATGAGAGAGAAAAGTACTGTGTAATTATTTGGCCAAGTTAGTAAACCTCTTTACTTCTCTAGTTATTCACCAAGTCAGAAGGCAGATCACTGACAATACAGTGATATGTTATCCTTTTTAAATGAATGAGGATATTTACTAGTTGAGAAATAATATTTAGGTGGTTATGTAGAAGATAGACATATAGAGTGGCAATGTAGTTACAGTTCATTAAGTACACATTGTAGTATGTTGAATGAATTTAAAATTTGGAGGCCTTCAAATCATAGTTAACATACCACTTTTGTTCTATTTTATAATAATACCCCATGTTTGCTGAAAATATAATTTGAGACAGGTAATTTTATTATATATATTCCTTAATTATTTAAGTGAAATACAATAATTTTACCTACATATAGCTGAAGAAACACAAGATCCTGGATTTGCTAATTTGTTCAGTCTCACACATTTAGGAATCTAAGGAGGTAGAATTTGAAACAATTTAATTCTACTTCCTGTTTTAAGGTTACCCAAGATTTGTTTTAACCAAGTGCGGTTAAGACACACAGATACAAAAATGACTGTCATGAGTAAAGTTTACTTACAGTTCCCTAGAAACAAGAGGCATGGACTTCATGCAGGGACCACATGGAGAAGCAATTGGGTAAGTCAGGAGACAGAGAAAGCAAAGGGGAAATGTAGACAATGTCTTTATTGTATTTTCAAGGGGAAGTGATCAGTGAGGCAGGAAAAGCTGGTTTAGGATTGGACTTATTTGAATCATTTCATTAGGTCCTGCACATAGGGCTGTCCCTACATTTTGGGCCCAGGCCCTGCCTGGGTGATTAGGGAAGGTAGATATTGACCTGAAGAGTGAGAACCTGATAGAGAAGACGATGCCTTATGGACTGTAGATTGGTTAATTTGCACTTGAAAATCATGTTCCTGGAAGATTTTATCTTTAGGAGTTGAATAACCCTGACAATGGCAGTACCCTCATGGTCAGTAAGAACCCAGAGGTCAAAGCATTAGATTACAGAAAATAAAAGACATCTTTAATATAGTTCCCATGTCTAACCTCCAATGTACTACAAAGTTTTCATTTCAAAATCAACTGTCTTTGTCTTATTCATCTTAGTTTCCTTGGGCTTTTGAATAAGTGCCTTCATTTTAGTAGAAAACTTTGATAGGACATTTAAGTCTATTTAGCTATGACTTTACATAGTGAAAGTATTAAATATATGAAATAAAGAGCAAATAAAATTAGAACAGCATACATTGAAACTATATACCCGTTTTTTACACATGCATATTTTTTATTCATAAGTTTGCATAGCCATTATTTAGATTGTATGAAAAATGAAAAGGTCGTGGGAGATATAATGATATTTCCTTCTCAAGTCCTCTAGTGTTAATATAAATTTCAATTTAAATAATAAGCCCTCTTTGTAATACCAATTAAAACTTTAATCTGCTCTGTCACTAACAAATAGTTGCAGTTATGAAAAAAGATTATTCCTATACATGAGCTGGGATATTGCACTAGATTAGTAGATTTCCAAATAATTTTATCTAAGATCTTATTTAAAGTATCTTACTTAGTAATTTATTATATAAGACACATAAAAGCAAAATTATTCTTACTTTCAAAAACAAAGGGAAAATCTAGCCTGCTACCTCTACCATTCTTTGGCTATTCCTGGATGGGGGTGACAAAACATGTTTCAGATAGGGATGAAAGACAATCTCTAAGAAAAGCAAATTGTGTAAGACTAGAATAGTTTTCCAACATCGCATCCAATTCTAAACTCTATGACTCTTATGATCCTCACTTCTTGGTGTCAATGATGTTTTGTCACTTCAAAACAGCAAGAGGAGTAGTAGAGAAGGTAAATGTAGAGTTAGAAACATTCTAGAGGTCATCTAGATTGGGGGTTTTAATCAGTGTTGACCACAACACAACCTTAGCTTTGTCTTATCTGCCAGCCTATCTTCCCAATTTATATTTGTGCTCTGGTTCTTGCATAAACCTCAAATGAATTATAATTTAGTCTATGCTACCTGGAGAGATATAATCAAATATCTATCCTCCTTAGTGTTTATAAAGACAATGGGTAAAGTAGCTGTTATATAAATACTTTACAATTATGCATATAACCAAGATGCTTAATCTGTAAACTTATTGATTGTCAAAATAACATGCAAGTAATGTGCAGACTATGAAGATAGCTGTTACCCTTATTAAGCTGCCATTTGGAAAGAGCCTGATTAGGACAGGGCTTACATGACTATTGTCAAATCAGGTGCACCATGTTCATATCTTTTTATGAAACAGAATCAATGGGCATTCCTTCTTTTAGAAATTTTTCATGACAACAATGTCATTCATTTTAGTATTCTAACTACAGTGTGAAATGTCTATGCATATTTTGATACACTTAGTTTGAGTAAAAATACAATGAACCATATAAGACACAGAGAATATCAAGTAATAATATGCATTATTCCTCACCAAAAAATTAGAAAAATATTTAGCCAATTAGACCTACTCCCGCAGGTTTTCTCCCTTTATTATCCTGGTTGGGTATCAATATTTGATGATCCCTGTAATAGATATGTTGGTCTGGGCTGGAAAGATCACTTAGTATAAAAAATATAGAGAGTTGTCAATTATGTTTGCAATTTTCTAAGTTTATTTTTTATTTAGTGCATCGCTACCTTCTATTTCTCTAGTCTTACCATCCACACTCATCTATGAAATTCTGGAGGTTAGAGTTGGCCCTTTGTTGATATTTCAAATGCAACAAAAATAAATAAATAAAAAGCAATTTACTTGTACTTTTTTAAAAAACAATTCTCTGCTCTGCATACACCCTGACAAAGAATTATGGAACTTGCTCTGTTTCTCCTCTCTGGCATGCCTGCTTCTCTCTCTTCTCTCTACATAGGTGGGAAGGTGAACAAATGCATAAGTAATTTCCCTGCTTCTCCGTCATCTATTTATATTTCACTTCCCACTCCTCCTCAAGTAAACCTTAAGAAACATAATTTTAGAACAAATCAAAGGATCCCTTACTTTTTGAATAGGGAAAGTTATGCCCAGGTTGAATAAGAAACCATAATATAACAAAGATCTTTGAATTATATTATATGTTCTTTATATTATTCTTAATATCCTCTCTGCTTTTTGCAGCCTGGGATTTTCCATGGCCTCCTAACACATAAGCCACACCTTCAAACTAATTTTCTTTCATTAATGTTGACTCTTTGACATTTTCTCTTTTCAAATGGGAGAAAATTAAAATGCAATAAAGGGATCAATTCCGCAAGGCCTTGCATCTTGTCCACTATTAAGTTCACCAACTTTTTAGCTCTATGCTGAAACACACAATGTTTATATTACATATGACTTTGATGGTCAAGTCAATACCACCCACCATTTTCAGTAAAGAAGAAGATGTGTGTGGCAGGAATAGAATCACAATGCAAAAAGATGATTTCCAAAAGAAGAGGAAAATGGAGGTAGCTAAGATAAACAAGGAAGAGGGCTGAATTGTTCCATTTTGATGAGTTTCAGAGTAGATATTCTGGAAGCTAAAGCTGCCTCAGATGCATGGGTCATGGCTGAAGGTGTTTCTTGTCCTGGTGAACAGTGGCAGAGCTCTGAAAATAACAATAAAGCTATAGTGGTTACCAGATTGTTAGGTGGCTTTGTCTATGCAGGAATTGAAAAAAAAGGAAAATTTTGCCTAGGGGACAGTTGAGTTCTTAGAAAGATAATGATTTTTAAAATAGCATAGAAAAAATATTGGTACCTTAATTACAGATTTTGATGTAGAGCTTACAAAGATGTAAATTATATAT
>NW_006382964.1:0-4146 GCF_000327345.1 Myotis davidii
CAATTGTGCTCTGTGTCTTCTCCCTGAGGCCCATGTGATGGAGCAGCCACCATTTGTTGTGTTGCCGGTTGCTATGGCAGAAGAAAATGGCAAGTGACCAATCACATCCTGATCCTTCAAGTGTCTTCCTAGAAGTGACACAGGCCACTTCTGCTGACATTTCCTTGTCAAAGCAAGCCACACCTAACTTACATGTGGGTGGACACAGGCAAAGCTCCCATGTGTCTGGAAATACCAAAAATAATGGCAAGTGGCACTGAAAATTGCTTTCTGATAAGTAAAAGTCAAAAGTGGGATAATTTAGTTGTAACCTGGGCCACAAGATGTTTTGCGGTTATGCCTGAAATTCACATAATTAGAAAACAATGAAACAATGAGTATGCCTTAGCCCCCTACCCTTTCTCCTCTTTTCCTGCCCCTGTTTTGTTCCTCTCCTGTTTCTCATATGTTTTTCTCTGATCTCACCTTAAAAACACAGTTTAGCCACCAGAAAAAACAAAACAAAGCAAAATAAAAACACCTGGGTGCCCTCTAAAATATTTATTCTCCAAAAAGCATTGAAAGTAGGGTTCCACTGAATTGTCTGGTATTGCTAAGGTGGCAGTGAGAAGTGGCTCTTTTGTATCTTTTCTCTCAAAAAGGAGGACATTGGGTAGTTCTTACTGTGATAAAGAAAGAAGCTATTCTCAAGGCGGACCAATGGCAATTCTTCTTGCCCCAGGCCTCTGACAATGGTTCCCAGTCCATTGCACTTTCTTCAGTCTGTTGTCTCCTCTCTGAGCAAAGAGCACACTTGAGACTCAGCAGTTTGCTCTATGTCAACCTCCTGTGACTAGTAGGGAAACAGGCTTGGATGGAGGGGATGGAAATTGGTTTAGTTACCCCTCCAGAGACATTTTGAATTAATGCAATCAGTGAATAAAGCAGCAATCAAATGTTTATATTCTTCTCCAATTACTGGAGGGAAGGAGTAGAAAGAATTAAAGAAATGGCACCTGCTAGTCTATTTGGTGTTTGTTTCTAATACAGATGTAAAAACTTCTGAAATCTTTGCCTTGACAAATTTCTCATTCCTGTGATAGCAAGTGAAATGTTTCATAAAATATATCCTGTTTTGTTAGATGTGATGGGGACAAGTTGCTAAAATTGTCAAATTGCTCAATGAGATGAACTCTCCTCCAAGAGACCACTGGAAATCTTAGCATCTAAGAGAGCGAGGAGGGAAAATACAGTTGTCTCAGTTGAAAGGAATCGCTTTGGAGGTGATAATTATGTCACATCTGTTTGGAGAAACTAGTTGGTCTTTAAGGGAGTGAATGGGGTAACAATTTAATTGAAGATGGCTTAGATTACATGGAAATCGCTTGCCATTATTATTGGAGGAATCTGCCAAATGGACAACGGGGAAAATGCTGTTTTCCATGTTTCTTGAGGGAATAATGGCGCAGCTAGAGAATTTAACTTGCTGTTTTGAATGTCAAGCTTTAACTCGTATGTGGACGGAAATATTTGCACTGGGTCTGTGTGTTTCCCTGCTTTCTCTTTCCTTGTTCCTTTCTCACTCCTCAGCTTCTGGACATTCATAACTTGGTTAATATAACACTGGAGCCAATAAGTCATTATCTGATTTTTGGTTGCCTTCTTGGTTTGCAAGAATTTTAGAAAAAATCACTTACCTTAAAATTTTGATTTTTAAAAATCACTTGTTAATATCTGGACAGTATTTCTAACCTAGTATTTTTAGCTCTGTGGACTTGAACCTTCTCTCAACTGAACTTCCTTATCTCATATACATTGTTTTCTCTCCACAAAATTGTCTTTGGCACACTAGAAGATTTTCTTTAAGCAACCCTTTTTTTTCTATGTAAAATTATCTATGTCAACATTTTTTATGGTATTCTCTCTATCGAACATGAAGATTCCACATTTTCACATGTCAAACATCTAACAAAGAACTTCTCCGTGAATAATGAGCTTGAAAATGATACATTTTAATAAGCCAAAGCACATATCAGGAAAAATCTGAGGTTTAATGAAGCTACAATTATAGACGTTTTTAAAAGGCCAATTGGCCCATAGTAAGTGAATTTCCATGTGTTGGCTGGCTATTTATAAGGTGAATTGCCAACAAAGATAGAATTCAAATAATCAATCCATCAAACTAACCACAACTAATTTAAAAATGCTTTCTTTAAGCCAAAGGAAATTATGAAAAGAGTAACCGTTTACTTCATTTTATCTGTTGTAACTTCAGATGACATCTGGTGTCCAGTTTTTTATTGGCCCCAGGTTTTTTTATTTTTAATAGCATATTATTATCAGAATTTTATTTCAAAAAATAGTTTTAATAGACTATTGTATAGGTATAATTATATAATAAAACCAATATCTTGGTCAAAAACTCCTAATCTCACAAATTTCATGGTTTCAAAAATAAATTGTAAGGTGACAATGGTCACACTAGGTAAAAATTGGTTGATATTAATAACTTGGCGGTTACTTCAGGATTGTTGGGATCTGAGAAAGTAACAGTAACTGAGAAAGTAACTGGGAAGTAAGAG
Source organism: Myotis davidii (assembly GCF_000327345.1). Taxonomy (NCBI): domain Eukaryota; kingdom Metazoa; phylum Chordata; class Mammalia; order Chiroptera; family Vespertilionidae; genus Myotis; species Myotis davidii. Next base: position 2,562 of record NW_006382964.1, read on the forward strand.
TTGCCAAAGATCACAGTAAGTAATACATTACAAACCCTTTAGGATAATGAAAGTTTTAAGGAGTATGCTTTCCCAGGTGCCACCATCAGCAGTAAGCAAGAATCAAAGTCCAGGTAGAAAGGAAATAACAGAGGTCAGTATCCATCAAGGGCCAAGGATCCATCAACGTAAGATTCAAGACAAGAAGCAGGACTCAGTAGATATATGAGAAATAGTAGATTTGGAAGGCAGGGCAAACTCAGTTTGCTACAGGTACATTGTAAGCTGGAGCTGCTCATGAGGGTAGACATGAGGATATTTATATATAGCCTACCAAGGAAGGGATTGGAGAGATTGGTGCTAAGAGGTGGAAAGAGAATTTAATGCAGCCATTATAAAGAGGTTAAGAATGCAGTACTTGAAAATAAATGGTTTAATAATATACATCAATAAATACAATACAAAAGGAATGGAATAAGAAATATACCATTATCAAATATTCTTTCTTGAGTATTAGAAATTTATTTATACCCATTTTTATTTTTATTTTGAGATCTGCACATTCAAAGTAGACTCATGCAGCATCTAACACCCTTTATCCTATAGCTGCTATATTAGCCACTGTATTATTTTATCACAATTTATTTCCAAAGGAGAGGATTACAGTTATGCCAGGCATCTTTTGATAGCTGTGTACCCTGTGGTGTCTAAGATAAATTTCAAGTTTTTCAGTTAGTTTAACTTAAAAATATTGCAGACAGGAGAATTAAAAATATTGCAGACAGGAGAATGAATCAGAAAGTTATAGAATTAACAAGAAACAAATCTCTACATAATTTAAAGACTTGTATCCCAAATCTGTTAGTGGGGCTAACATAGATTTATGGAGCCAAACTTACCAAATACTAGGATAATTTTGAATGTGTTATAAGTAAAACAATATGGGGATTTGAATTCAAATAGCAACCCAAAATACAACAAATATATTCAGATATATACTAAATGTTTGGCTTACCCACAAACATATAACAGCTCAAGTCCATGCTTTCACTGCTTTAAATTTTAAACACAGATAAATTACCAAGTGGTCACAGCAAGTGACAGACTAGAAGTGGTTCAAGTTTTGTTTCTTCATTTTGACCATCATTGTACAATCTTTGCTTATGTCTAGTCAACTGTTTAAATTCTGGTGTAATGCCACAAAGGCTGGATGGAGACCTGGCCTTTGACCAAAATGAGTGAATTCAAACCAAACAGTTACATGCTTTTAGTCCTGAAAACAAATGTGTGGTGTTGAGTCTGTTTATGTCAGCTATGTGCCTAAGGTCACCTGTAAGTAAGAGTTCCCCGAAAGGACTTCCAGGTAGAATGCAACGGTTATTAAAACATTAAATAATAAAAATATGCTCATTTAAGAAATAGGTATGTAAATATACATATAAAATACATATTTAATTTAAATATATAGAAATAAACATCATTTTAAAACATAAATGTATATATTTATATATTATATACTAGAGGCTCTTTGCACGAAGAGATTTGTGCAATAGGCTTTCTCTTCCCCTGGCTGCTGCACCAGTTTTCCTCTGGCACCCAGGACCCA
>NW_006382965.1:0-4142 GCF_000327345.1 Myotis davidii
TGCACATTTACTGATAGGTTCCAAACTGCCGTATGAAAAGTGGCAAGGAGCACCATACTCACTACCAGTCAGAATAATTTGGTTTAATACCTTAAACATTTACTTCAGTATTGTGATTTTCAGCTTCAAATTTTGCAAATTAAATCTCAATAAAATAAATTCATCAATTAAATCACCCATTAAGTTTAAACACCTACCTATAAGGTATTAAGTGATACTAAAGTTAATAATGTTTGACAGTTATGATGAGGATGAGGATCACATTTTAAAAATTATAGGAAGGGTCTTGTAAAAGAGAAAACTCATATAAATTAAGAGATACAGTCATTTGCTGAATCTTGACTTAGTGACATGCTCTAACTTCTCAAGCAGAGTCCATTCAATTGAGGTCATTCAACTGCAGTTACTTATTCCAAAAATCCAAGCAGTAAAGAAATTGATAGATATTCAGGGGAAGTAAAGTAGAACAAGATTAAAGACAGGGCTTCACTCTAGTGAAAGGTTCCTGCATCTAACATCAGCCAGAAGAAAGTAGGTTGATATTCTAGATGTGTATACTTTGTAAGAAAACTGAAGGTTACTAAATTCGTTGATTAATAAGAATGCCCAGGAGAAGTCAGTCCAGACTTAGTGTTTAGGATCTAGTAAGGTGTCAAGGAAATGGCAAAACTTTAGGGTCAGAACTATCTGTGCTTGTATGCTGGCTTCACAGTTCATGTGACTTAGAAAAGTCACCAAGCTTTAGTTGTTTCACCTATAAAGGGAATGATAATATCACTTACGTTAAAAAGTTGACTTAAGGGTTAGAGGAGCACATGTAAATCTTCCAATACAGTGCAGCATCTACAACCATCATTTGTATACCATGCAAAGCAGCTATGGGAAATTCCCTCCCAGATCAGGAAACACTCCTATGGATTGCATGCAGCTCAACTTATAGGAAATTTATTTAACATCCTAATATGTGAGCTGAGCTGCCAATGATAATGAAAATAAAGACACTGGCCATTGAATGTACCTGGTTATAACCTCACAAATGATGCATAATCATAGTGTGAGAAAATCTTGCCCGCACAGGATGATAATATTTTAGATGATTGCATGAGTCCTTTTCCTTTTTAATTTTTCTGGCTGTAAATTTTCAAAGTTAAGTTAGTGAAAGAAACAATTCAAGCCTATGCTGAGATATCTAGGGAAAAGGTTGTTCAACTAACCTTTTGCTGTGCTATTAGTTCCATTAAGACCAATTTATTAAATATAGGCAGGTCAGGCCCAGGGAACAATGAAAATTAGAAGAAATGTGTCAGATCTTTCAGGTAGTCTGAGCCATGAAATAATCACAGCAATGATTTTCCCAGAGCTAACTATTCATTTGCACCCTAGCACTTATGAACCTATGTTATTGTTTTCCTCTTTAATGTCTGCTATGCATCAGTGGCCATAATAGATGGAGATTGATGGGGAATTGAGACTTAGCAGCAACGTAGCTATTAAAATGCCCAACTGGTCTTTGGTCTAGTGTTCCCCGGTGGATATGGCCCTGTTCATTAATCTACATGTTGATTACAGCCACTGTGTGCTATTGATCTGTGCATCCCAGCCCTGTGATTGTAGCAGTATTAAGTTGCCATAGGCATCTATAATAACTCCTACCTCTGAATTAAATGCTGCTGCCAATCATGCAATGAAAATAATAGTCACCTTTTGGGCTGAATTAAAGATACCAAAGGAAATTTTGAAAACCTGTCTACTTTAAATTATATTAATAAGGTAAATCGAAGGCTTATTTTACCTGATACCATTGATATGGTTCTAAAATTGTCCAGATAATGCAGTTATTTGTTCCTCATTGACATACTTTATAAATTTCATATAAGGCTTGTTTTTATATTCAATCATTAGTGACTCCATTACCCTAGTTTTACATTTCTCTCCTCTGTTCTCAACCTTTTCTTCTCTGCCAAGTAGTTAATGATGTGTAAACCAGCACTTAGGTGTGCTGAGAGAGCATGTTATTTCAAAGAACGTGATCATGAATCTTTTATGAAATAGCTTTTTGAAATGTGAACAATTATCCTGGAAGGCATTTGTTTACATTTGCTTTTTCAAAGTAAAATATACTTCAAAATAATTGTGATATAAATAATGAAACTATTTTAATTGACACAAAAATGAAGTCTTATTTATAACACAGTGATTGAGAAGAATGATTTTGTAAGCCTTTTATTTGGTAAACTGTAGTTAATATGCCAAGTGTTAAAACATGAATATTTGAAATACTGTTAAAGTCATCAGCAGGACCAATAAATACTTTCATTTCGATGTTTGCTTTAATCACCGATTCATTTTAACAATGTAGTTAATTTCTTGGGTCCTGTTTTAGCATCAGTACTAGCACCTACTAACTCACGCATTTAAATTTCTTAGAGATATAACATGGCCTTTGTACCTGTAACTTTGTTAGAAGGATGAGAGGGATGAGATGGTACTTTATTAGTTTTTCAATGTAAAGATAAGCTTAAATTGAAGTCAAAATTATGAACTCATATTAACATAAATCCAATGCCTATATAAATAAGTGTACCATAAATTTTGTTCTTCACCAGAATGTAGGTATTATTGTCAAGTTTCACTACTTTCTTCACCTCTACAAAAACAAAAATAAATTGTAAATTAATACATTTTAACATAATGAAAACATAGAAGGCAGAGGAAAGGAATATGTTAATGTCCAAGAAGCAGCAAGGCCTCTTAATATAGCATGTGAATTACTGTTAAAGCAACAGCTTGTCCCATTGCTTTTCAAAGTCATCCTGTCCAGGTCCAGCCCCTAAATCAAACTGCTCTGTTAAATGTAAGGTCACCTTATAAAGGTAAGGCAGCACAATTCATATTTCACATACTTTGATATCACTTTAGGTTTGGAAAGACCTCTTGACTGTTCTAATGCATCCCACTGAATGACTTCACGTTTCTAAAATATCCTATATGTTTTCTGTTCAGTCTTGAATCCACCATTTAAAGTTATTTTTCATGAGGTTTTAAATTACATCGTAGTATACACTGAATTCTAGGCATCATTATGACCTGACATTACCTGCAGGCCAAAGACTTGTGTCATATTTCTCCAAGATCAATTCACCTAGAGATGTACAGAAGCAATGCTGATCTGATTGCAGTGCAGCAGCTGCTTCAAAGAGAGATGTAGTTTGAGAGGCATCACAAGGTTTCATTTTTCAAAAACAAACAAAAAAATCATCAGTGATTTGCATGCCACTGCTTGAAAACTTCCCCTATTACCAAACTTATCATTTCGTTGGGTTAAGAAATTTTCTCACAAAGTAACAATGTATTCCCTGGACAGAGAAACAGATTAATGTTCTCATCCAGACCCAATAGGTTAGGAAAAGAAAGGGGCATAGACACGGGTCAATAGTAGTCTGCTGTAGGTAGGAAGGAAGTAGAGAGGGGACTGGAGAGATTTGGGGAATTAGAAAAGCCAGAGCAGAAGAGGTGAACGGCAAGGTGAATGAATAAAGGGCTGCCATGCCAAGAACAGGAACTGAAAACATGAATTGATATGTTACCTGAAGTATTTTCATTATTTGTAATTTTTTAGGTCCTTCCAGAGTTGTGCCACCACTTACTTTCAAGTTTTCACCAATGCAGATCTCATTATCCCTTGAAGCATAGGATATGTATTCCTAACACTGTTTATATAGTGTTGGATTACTGTGATGATGTCAGCTTCATCTTTTCACTGGAAGTGATAGTGCTATATCTCAGCTCATCTATTTCAAAATTATTTTAGTTTGAGAGTTTCGGTTAATATACTATGATTTAAAACACAATAACAGCCTTTTTTGTCATAAATTGGTACCAATTTTAGTAGCATCTTCAACTCTGAAATTAACAAAAATAAAGTATCATTTCCTCTGCCTAGAATTTAAGTTCCTTTCATAAAAATAAAAAAATAGTTATTTTTTATTTGCATAAGCTAATTTTAATTAGTTATTTTTACCATGGAATTTTAACTTGTTCTGTTTAGTCTGTTATTTACTATTCATACTTATGTACCAGTGAATAAAAGGTAACTATAAGTCAAAAATATTGTTCAGCCCTAACCGGTTTGGCTCAGTGGA
>NW_006382966.1:0-4201 GCF_000327345.1 Myotis davidii
TTGCACAGTGCATGGCTACTTCAATTTTTCCTACGAACTCCTTATTCACAGATCTAGCCAACCACTGATCATCTTTATATAGATCTCACAGGCACATGTAATCCAACATGATACAAAATAAACATATTATCTGTACCTCAAAACTTGTTTTTTCTCCTGGATTTCCCTCTTTACTGGGTTGCCCGGCCAGATCCCTAGTGACAATTCTAGATTCTTGTCTTTCTTTTACCCTTATTTCCAATTGATCACTTAATTCTTCTCATTTCTATTGCACATCTTTCAAATTTAGCTCTATCTTCTATTTCCACTACATTAGTTAATGTCCGTATCATTTACTGCTTGACCATATTCTGCCTACTGCCCTATTTAAGCTCATCTATCTGATGCAGAGAAAATGGTGTTGTTGTTTTTTAAATGATAGTCTGTCCACCTCCGTTTCTGGCATAAAGCCATTTGGTGGCTCCTCAGTTTTTAGAAGAGTGAGCGCTAATTCCTCAATTAATGCCACATGCAGCATCCAACATTGGTGCTCTCATGCCTCTCTGATTTTACTTCCCTGATATTTCTCCTATCAATACTTATGCTACAACTTGTCTTATATACTAGTAATTGTCTTTCTCTCTTTCCAATCTTGCTCTGATTGCAAAGTTTTGCTGTGTAGAAACTGTTCTCTCTGCCTGGTATACCTTTTCCCTTTGGTGATTCACCACCTTCAGGTGCATCCCAAATAGTTTTAGAAAGTATAAATGTGAAGTGACATTCTCTAACTTATTCCTGTGAGTTGATAATTCTATTCTTTGTGTGTATGATACAGAAGTTAATTTGGTTGCTAAAATAATTAATCATGAGTTCTATACTAAGGCTTATTTTCATTGTACTCACCTAACCCATTTAGCAAGGGTGATGCTTTCCTGGACGTGAAAGGCCCAATTGTTTTATAATTAATTCATCTATTTATTTATGACTTCATTTGTTTTCTTTAATTTATTATTTTCTTTAGTCCACATCAATTAGCAAACATTTGCTATCTGTCAGCACTGTTCTAGGCACTGGAAATACAAGAGTGAACGAAACAGACAGAAATTCTTTGCCTGGTGGAGTTTGAATTCTAGTTTGGGTGATATACAATAATAATATCTGTATTATATATTATCCAATGTGGTAAGTATTATGGAGAGATAAAGCAAGAAAGCCATATAGGGAGTGCAAGGGAGCACAACTTAATAGTACAATATTAAGTTGAGTTGTCAGAAGTGACTGTATTTACAAGGTGACATTTGTGCCAATGTTTGCATAAGCTGACCATGGAAATATCTGAAGGAAAGGTGTTTCAGAGAAAAAGCCAGAAGAAAACAAGTAACTAGGGGAGAAAGAGATTCAAAGAAGGGAGTTTATTTCCTTGGTTTCTTAAATTTCAATTTGGAGAAAGAGTTTGGGGAAACTGAAAGCTGAAGATATTATTGAGATTGTGTTACATATGTGTACATGTTTATATGTGTATATAAGTACATATATGAATACATACATATATGTTCCCTTATTGTCTTGGCAACAGTAATGTCATTTGTTGAAAAATAACTAAGTGTAGTTATTTTGCCAAAATGTTCATTTTTATATGAGTTACTTAGTAATTAATGATTATGGTCCATAGCACCGACCTCTAAACAAGTGGGAGAATTCATTTTAAAATACAATAAAACTTCAGGTAAAGAAGAAGAGAAATGAGTCAATTATATGTCTATTTCTGAAAGATTTAATAGATTAGTTATCAGATATTCTATTAAAATATATTGATTCTGTATCAGAAACATTTTTAAAATTCTAAATCCTGAATGCATTAAAACCTAGGATTGATGCTCATGGTATATCAAGTTAACACAACTCCCTTTTAAAGCAGTTTTCTCGATCCCACTCACCATTGTGTAAATTTTTATCTTGTTTTAAATATAAGCTATATAAAGTATATTTGGAGACAAAATTATCTAGAATCCAAAATTTTGAGAAGACAAGAAAGGATTAACACTCAAATTCCAGACAGGATAATTGTCCATAATTATTGCAGGATTATTTCAGATGGGAAATGACGTGGTGTCTACCCTGATAATATTTCAGTGACTCGAAAAACAGCTCAGGAAATAAATTTCTTTTGTATAAACGCACTAAATACATGCTAAGTCTACCCTGTGATAATTAGAGCCTTGACTAGTGAAAGCCAATAACAATACAAAGCCTTATAGCTTTCCTTCCCCCCATATAACCATCAAATAAATTATTTTACAATTAAAAAACACTTGCATTTTTTGTAAACCCAGTTATCTTCCTTTTGATAAAGTAAAATTTACTCTATAATATTAAAATGAAAATCCAAAGTCCTGGGTCTTTAATTTAACTGCTCTCAGAAATGGTATTTTCTGGGCTACTGTTAGAACTAGAGATTCCTTGGTCAATTCCTATGATTCAGGAACTTGTGGAGTATACCCAAGGACTTGCAATTGAATGAGGCATGACTAGTGTTTACCAAATATCTGAGTATCTCTACTTCTAGATCTCAGCTAATTGAAGTTAACGAATCCTTGAATTTAGGTGTGGCCATGTGGATTGCTTTAGTTGATGAAGTGTGAGCAGTAGTGTTGCTCATTTCCTGGTAAATCATTTCATTACCTGGCACTAATTCTCCAGCTTCCTCATTCCCTGCCAGGGCAATTGTGCTCTATGTTCAAAGCATCCTGAAATGCTGAGCCAAAATATTGAAGATAACAGCCTTGGGGAATTATTTTGATCTATAATAGACTTTACTTTTAAGAGACATACAATTTTGTTCTGTTAAATCACTGGGATTGATTTTTCCTACAACATAACCTAGTCTAGTCGTTCTCAAACTCCACTGTGCAATATAATAATTAGGAATTCTTGTTAAACACATCTTGAGGTTCTTACTCCCAGCTTCTGATTTAGTAGGGATAGAATGTGGCCTGAGACTTTTTCTTTCTAATAAGTTGCCAAGTGATGATCATTCTGGTAGTTTAGCAACCACACTCTGAGGACCACTGATCCATCTGATCTTGAATAACATGCAAATTATCATATATTAAAAAATAATTATTGATATGTAAAACTTGTTAATAGAATAAACAAAGATATAATTTATAGATAAAAACAAATTTAACGTTTTAAGGAAAACTAGAATGATTTTATAGTGATTTAATATTGTCAAATTATCAACTACTTATTAAAATATTTAGTTTTTTGAACTTAAACATTATGTAGTTTTAATTATGCTAAATATTCTTTCTCTTAGAGTAAAACAGTTCTGAATTTGTTTTAATATGGAGGAAGAACATTACACTCTAAATATAGTAAAATTGTCAAGTATACATTAATAAAATTTAGAATAATCCAGCATTGGTAAAATAATTTATAATATCCATTTCAGCAAATTTACAAATAGTTTTACTTTTTAATTTAACTTTAAAAGAATTTTTCAAAAAGTCCTAATTGCATGACTAATGATTCTGATTTGTCAATTAAGCGTATTTTAAATCTCCTGTTCCATTTTCACCATTAATGTTTTATGCTTTTATCCAATTGAAATAATTAGGTTGGCATTAAAGAAAGAGAATTAAGTCAGCCCTTGAAATCTTAACACTAACTTGTTAATTACCCCATTAATTATACAATGAAAAATGACAAGCTATAATTTCCTTTCCTAAAGTATGACTGAAGGTCAGAGAGCTCTTTTATTGGCATATTGAGAGACCAAACAAATGATGCAAGTTTTTTTTTTCTTTTAAGTACCATCAGATGTCATTGGAAACTCTGCCAAAGAACTAGTTCAATATTTTAAATATAATCTTTAAATATTGTTTTATCTATTCTTAAAGGAAACAGTACCTATTATATATTAAGTAAAATGACACTCAATAACCAAAAATAAAATAATCCAATAAAAAATGGATAGAGTACCTAAATAGACATTTTTCCAAAGAAAAATACAGTTGGCCAACAGGTACATGAAAAGCCATCAGAGAAATGCAAACCATATCCATAATGAGATAGCACCATAAAAAATACTGGCAATAACAAGGGTTGGTGAGGATGCGGAGAAAAGCAAACCTTTCTTCACTGTTTTTGGGAATGAAAATTGGTACAGCCACTATGGAAAACAGCGTGGAGATTCCTCAAAAAAATTAAAAATAGAACT
>NW_006382967.1:0-4144 GCF_000327345.1 Myotis davidii
TTCTGTAGAAAAGTTTATATGGGACCACAGATTCACATTAAAAATAGTTGAAGTATATTTAGAAAGCACTACCTTTTTTGAGTGGAATTCTCTTCGACCAATTTTATAAAGACAACATTGGAAATAGTGTTAAACATGGTGGATAGGCTCAAGGACACCTTGTTCCATTGAGGTCAGTCTGAGTACAGAATCCCCATTTAAGATTTTTATGAACATGAGAAAATATTGCGAACTTGTCTGGAATCATTAAAGAAGTTGAATAAATAATATAGTTTTAAAATTGAACAGAACTGTATTTGCCAGAGAGGCTGGGAGAAACTTTGTTGACCCTGGGAGTCTTATACTAAAAATTTGCATTCACTTTTCAATTCCCCCCAAATTTATTTACTTTACCTAAGTCACAGTACCTAATTTATGTTTTAAACAAAAGCACATAAATTCATATAGTCATAATTCACTAAAAGCATAAATTGATGCTTGAGTTTTTCTTTTTTCAAGATTCGAGTCAACAGAAATTATTTGAGACTCTAGTCTCTTGTCTGTTGGGCAGAAATCCCACTTTGAGTTTTGGACGATGACTTTGCTCCACTGCCATTCAATCCAACTATAGTATTTGGTCCAATTATATTGTTTATTCACATATAAATGATCCAACTGGGAATATGTTATGTAGTGCTTGCCAGCTCTTTCTCCCAAATTTCCTCCTCACCGACCAAGCTTTAAATGCTTCTATGTTTTACTCAAATTCTTATTGTGGATTTCTTTCCCATTAAGCTAAAAACGACGTGTATGTGGTTCTCTACTGTGTCTATTCTTAGCCTTGTGAAACACTATTTTAAATCTAGAAATCTTTGAAAATAATTTAGAAATAAGGTGTGCATATCATTTTGCTCATAGAAATATTATGCTAATATATCTGTATTGATGTTAAATTTTTAAAAAGATGAAAGAAAATGAACACTTATTCCCAAGACTACCTTTGCAAGATTCGCATGGTTATCTTCCATCATAATTCATGCGGGCCTTTATGAATTATTATAAATTTATTTGCTAATAGTGTTCTATTATTTGAATCAGCGAATTCCATTGAATTCTTCCTGTTTGCAAGGTCCTTCATCTTTCCTGTTCACCTTTTGTTTTCCATCGCTCATTAAGTGCTGCCTGCACCATTTTCAGACAGACCCTAGGTTTCCTTGTCTTCTCCTTTCTTCCCTATCCAGCCTTCTCTTCACATGTATATTGGGTTACACTTTCTGAAGTCTGTCCATGATGCCATTTGTCACCCATTAGTAAACACATCCCAGGTCAGTGGTAAGCTCATCTTAACACACCTTCCTATGCTTATCACCTACTTCTACTCAGTATTCTAGATGAATCACAAACTTGCAGGTGACTGAAAAAAGCTTTGTTACCTTCATTCCTTTTCCATTCCATCCATCTTCCTCTATAGTTGCTAGGTCTGAGTTGCCTTTCACCATTCCTTCCATTGTTATGTTTCTACCTAACTCTTAATTCTAAGCTTTAAAGCTATTCTTCACTGAACTCTTTCTTCTTTACCCTGTCAGAAATCACTCTCATTTTATCTCCTTGCTTCCTTCTGAACTCCTATGTCAGTTCATTTGCATGTGGTCTATTTACCGTATGCATTGCATTCTGTTTTGTAAGTTTTATGAGAGTGTAGGTAACGTCTCATTTTTCTTTAGATCCTTTTTTTTTCATAACACAGTATCTAGTTCACATAAGCTGAATACAGCTGTGGGAATTTTGCTTATTCCACTTAGTAAATATTAAATGCAGCGTGAATTGCAAGACTTCTTGAGTCACATGGTAGTGCCACTTGAAAATAATCTGAGTGTTCCCACTAGAAAAGAAAATGAAGCCACTAATTAATTAGGCTATAAATTACAACGAGTTGATTAAACCTGGAACTGAACCATAGCTTCATTTTTAAAGCAAACCCTATTTAATTAAAATGCCTTCTTTTTAGGTCAGTCCTCAATATATATTTTTTTCAAATCTACAAATATACCAACTATTATCTATAATATCATCCAAATCAATTTTGCTGGCATAGCTGATGACCAGAAAAGCACAAGGAAAATAACGATTTTAGAAATAAAACTTGCAACTTCTTAGAGTACATTTGTAGAAGGATATCTATTCTTAGGCTGAATTAGTTATTTTTAGGTCTGGAAATGGGAGGGGGGAGTGTCATAAAGTGATACTCCTTTTTTCCCTTCATCATTAATCCTCTTTGTATCTCTTCCAAAGACAAAGGAAAGGTGAGGTCAGCAAGGACTCAACTTCTCAGAAGCATGGAGGGAAATTAAACTATGTGCAGAAGCACCTCTGTAAATGTTGTAGACTATTTCAAGATGAGACAAGGGATCCTTAAAAAAATAGTAAGTTTCCACTCGTACAAGGCTCCCCAACTCTGTAAACTGAATAGTGTGGTTTGTGACTTTCTAATCTTTGCTTTGTAATTTATCTTCTTTATTCTGTTAAAAAATGACTGAAGTGTTTGGCATTAGGCGACTCTCAAACTCTCTTCTTCTTCTTCCCTTCTTAAGGTTGTTAAAGCTGAAATTCAGAATCAAATGGCTGCTTAGTATGACCCAGAAAATTTTTTAAAAAATGCCTGTGCATTGTTACATTGCACTGATACCTGTGCCTCTGGGGTTCTGGTGTTAGAAAAGACTCATCTACAATTAGATATTGTGCATGTTTCTGGTGGAAAACTATGAAAGAGGGATCGGAAGCTGATGTTAGATGTATAGTGACACTCATGAGAGATCACTCAAAGACTTTCATGCTTTTCCTCTTTTCTTGATCTAGAAGGTTTATGTCTAAAGACAGTTTTAATTTGCTTCATTAAGAGAGCTTTATCCTTATTTCTGATGCTCGAACCTCATCTCAGTTGTAGAAACACGAATCCACTGAGAACAATGTGTCCCTCTGTTGCACATAGAGTCCAGGATAGAGGAGAAACACCAATGAAGTTGGAAAGTGAGGATTAGTTCATTTTGATTTCTAAAAGTGGTCTGGTAGTCAATGTTGCTCATGTAGTAGGTACCCAATTTCCCTGTGTTATGTATACTGGATTCCTCTCTCCCAGCTAGGCTAAAGTGAAGACTTGCACAGGAATAATGGGTTTTGGGGAACAAGCAAAGAACTAAACAAAGGTTGAGAAGTCTCATTGCTAAGAGGGCCTGCAAATACCGACTGCTACAGGCTTTTATAGGCCTGGAACAGTAAAGAACCCCCCATATGGAGATGCTGTATTTTTGTCCCTGGGAGAAATATTGGGTGGGGCCCAAGTACATGGCTGTCAGTTGGAATTCACAGTAGACCCCTGGTGAATCTGAGCAGTGATAGTGTACTTTCCAGGGTTCATTCTTTTGGTCTAAGTTCTATTAAGACAAATGTATCTTTTCAATCTGGCTAGAGAGTGTCACAACTACTTAACTATTTTGTACTGGCTATAAAAGGCTAGGACATTTAATTAACTATTGGTTTTACCTGTGGTAGCAAATGAACAATTTAATTTTATACTTTATTGATTGACTATAGGATACATGGGTGTGGTTTTTTTTACATATATAATTTGATTATGATATGGTTCAATATATAGTTGTGAAGGGTAATTGTATCCTAGGTCATGGGTTTACTTTGCATCTTTTTACTGTGGGTCAGGGCCAGATTATATAAATGAACATAGGGTTAAACAGATCAAAACATTTAAAAATAATTTTTTCTCCAGTTGTAATGAACGTGATTGTCTTTTTAGCTTTGCTGAATTCTTTTATTTTTAAACCTTTGCCAGGTATCTTTATTTTCTTGTTAAATGTATTGTGATGACAATGGTTGATAAAAGCATATAGGTTTCGCATATACAATCCCATGATACATATTGCATTGTGTGTTGACCACCCAAAGTCAGATCTTCTGCAGGGCAAGAAGGAGGGAATCTTCCAGTGTGGGCTGGGCTTATGTTTCTACCCAATTCTTACTCATGTCAGAGCGATCACTAAGCTTAAATGTGCAGTGACTATGTCATGGCTCCTGAAAGGGCCTGTTGTGGCGGATACTGCCCATTATCCCTGCAGATCTCCTCGGCCTCCCTGACTGGAGCTGTGTGCCCCCC
>NW_006382968.1:0-4300 GCF_000327345.1 Myotis davidii
TTTGACTCTCCAGGAAGGCAACAGTTAGCAGCAGACCTGCAATCTGCTTGTCCCTTAACTCCTCTGGGAGAGAAAGAGATGACCCAGTTGACGTTTGTAAACATGCCAATGACAATCTTAGCAAATATGCAAACAGTATTTACTATTTACTAGTGGGAGAGTCCTTATGTAAAGTATGGTTTTAATAGGATGTATCTGGCCTGTCTACAATTATTTATGTTGGAAAAACTATGACACAACAACAACAAAAACTTTGAATTTATGAATTCATAAGGCATGGCTCTATGAACATTATCACGTTATGTAATTAAAGAGATATAAAAAAAGGAGGCTTCAAAATTGAAATGACTCCCGTGAAAGCAATGTATCACATATATTATTTAAACCTCTCATGTTGTATCTGAACCAGAGCATGTCATCATGTATGAAAAGAACATTTTACAGAGACCTGCACTAAGTTTCACACGTTCCCAAGGGAAGAATGGTTGGCTTGCATTTAGTTATTACTTGTATCCATGAATTATTAGCAAAGTTGATACTAGATAAGGTCTATAATTCATCTTGAGTCTGCTTTGCCAATCAGAACCTTAATTTTATCTCCACATCTACAGTCAGTACATCCTTCTGGATCTAACTTCAAAATGCATCTGCTAGTCTCCTACTTCTCTCTCCAGTTCCCAGAGTGCTATTCATCATCTACTTCCTAGATTCCTTCATTAATTTCTAAGTGGCATCCTCACTTTTTATTTCAACCTCTTTCATTGTTCTCTACACAAGAGTCACAGTCATAATCCTTAAAAAATGCAAATGGATCACATCAGGCTTTTGTTCTAAACCTTCCAAATGCTTCCCTTCTCTCTCAGAGTAAAAGCCAAGTTCCTTTCAAAGAACTACAATCCTGTGTGATATGCAACCTCTCTCCTTTCACTTTCCTGAACTCATTTTCTATTGCTCTTCCCCGGAGTCACTCAACTCCAGCCACACTGGCCATCTTAATAAAACTGTAATTCCACTATCAATATTTCCTATCTATTTTCCTTGCTTTGTTTTCCCTTAGCAATCAGCATCCTTTAATATGCCATATATTTCCTTACATATTTCTTATCTCTATCTCCCACTACAGTGTAAGCTTCCTGAAAGCAGGGGATTTTGTTATTTGTTATTGCTGTATCCTTTGTTGTTATTTTTAGATTCCAGAAAAGTGCTTAATATAGAGGATGGTACTCAATACACTTGAATATAAAGTGTATTCTTGTGACATGGGGAGGGGTTGATGAGTTCTGGGTAGCTCTCCATCATGCCTTGAATGTGGGCACTCCAAGTCCAAGTTGACTGAACACCTCATGACAAATACATTGACTTTATAGATGACTACTTCCATGTTCTTCCATTGGGAGTCATGAGATTTTATTCCATTTCCTCTCTCCTTAAATCCCTAATCACATTTCTTTGAAGCATTCCGAATGTTCACAATATCAAAAAGAGGAGTTGTGAAGATATTTTTCAGATTCTTATAGGCTTGATACATATCTATAGTTTTCAGGAAACTTTCACTGGCTCCATCACATTTAAGATAATTACTCTTCTTTTGTTTCTCCCCTTGTATTTTTATTTTCAAAATTTAAATATCATTTATTTTTTAATAGTTAATACATTCACATGGTTAAAAAATTAGAGTATACAAAGCTAATTATTGAAAACTTTCCCTCACATTTATTCATTTTAATCATCTTCCCTCTCTCCAAAATCGTCTGCATAATTAGCCCATTGCATAATCTTCCTGATACATCTTTGCATGTGCATCTAGATTCTCCCATATTCATTTACACTCATAATTATATAAATGGGAGCATATCATAGTGATCTGTAATTAGCTTTGTTCACTTTACTATTTTGGAGATATTTCTATATACATATGTAGAGAATTACATATTCATTTTTTATGGCTGTATTTATGTCTCATGGATGTACCATAATTGAATCAGATAGCTATCAATGGAAATTGAAGGATTTCTGGTAAGTCATTTTTTATTTCTCCTTCATCACTAGTTTAAGACAAAAGAGGCATCTATATGTAGCAAATGTTCCTATAATTTGCCTTCCCATGAAAAACTAATCAATGAAAATATAAAAAAAGCAAAACCTTAAATTTAAGATAATTTATTTTGAGATCCTGGAAATTTTGCTAGTGCTTACTTTCATGGTTGATGTGTAATTGCATACAATATCTAATCTTGAACTAATGCTAGGATATTGACTGTAGGCTAGAATTATATCCATTCCAATACAATGTTCTGCGTAGTCTCAGGAAATTATTACCACTAAATAAATAAAGTCAGCTAAACAATAGGAGACAGTCAATCTATGGGCTTGACACAGAATTAAGAAACTTCTTTATAATTCAAGTATAGCTTTTAAATTCTGAGAGTATTTTAACTACTTCACGATTCATAGTAATTAATCTGTTATGGAATTGTACTCACCCCATATTAATCCAGGGAGCCAGAAAGTTCCTGATGATGATAATAGCAGTTCTTTTACATGGTGGTGATTGTTAAGTCTCTTTCTTTTTTTCTCAACCCAGCAACTTGCATTAATTGAACACTAAATTTGGGCAAAGCACCCTGTCTTTAAGGATTTAAAGATAAGGTAGAAAGATGAATTTGAAGCATAAAAAGGATACCTAGAATATAGGACATTACATAGATCTGTTATATAAATGGAGCCTATGCACAAAATAAAGAGAAAATGCACTGCAAATTTTAACACAAGGAAGGAATCACAATTTCATACGTGTCAACAAGTAGTGGACACCCAGGAATATGAAACAATGCTAGAGAGCTTGTACAATTTCTAAAATTGGAATTCAGATAAAGAAGTACTCTAGATTAAGGTGGTCAGTGATGATATTATGAAAACTGAATAAGCTTTTGAAGAGAAATTGGGTGGGCATTTAACATAGGAGGCATTTCTTGGAAATGAGATGACTTAAGGTATGCAAGAGAAAAAGTAAATAAACTACTTTGGCCAAAGCATGGAATTTGTGTCTGGAAGCAGGGAATGATGCTGCTGGAAATGAAGGTTGGAGATCACATTGACAGCGTAGTGTGCCAATCTATTATATTTTGACATTATGATATAAAACATATCAGCTATTGGAACCTTAAAGAGTCTACCATGATAAAAACTTAACAGTCAGGTTGTTTACGTTTACAAGTGTTCAGGATTCAGCAATAGCCTGGTAGCAAAGAGATGGGAAGCCTCATGGCAACCAGGTAGTCTGAAGATCTTGATTTGAAACTTAAGGACCCCTGACTTCTCCACAGATAGTCACACATGAACGCCCACCAGGTAGTTCACTGCTTGTCAACACTTTTGTAATCGTTGAGTCAATCCATGAGGTTGGGTAGAAAGAAAGATTATGAAGAGAAATTTAAGAATTTTTAGTAGCAGTATGTCGAGAACCTTAACTTTAAAATCCATGAAACAATCTACACATATTCTATACTCATTCAAATCATATACAATTACATTTGTGGACCCACAGTTTTGCCCCGGAAACATCCTAATGATTGCATTCTTGGGACAGTCTGGTTGCTTTTATTAGGACATTCTGTTTACCATCTCCTGTCTCTCTTCTGGAGAAGCCTGAACCCTCTGACTATTTGAAGGCTTTCTGTGATAGGTACTCATCTCACCCTGTGTTTTTCTTTCTGTTGATCCTAATCATTGTACCTATGGAAAGATTGGTGAAATGCCTTTAATGTATAGTGTCTCCATGACTTAAATGTGAACTTTACCACCTGTTTACTGCCTACCACAAAGGAGGCATTTAATAAATGTTCCTTAAATGAATGAATAAACTACCCATGGTCCTTTGCCTTTTGCTTCTATTGAAAGAGAAAAATGGGATGTAGAAGTGATAAAAGACAAGTTTTATTTCACTAGGATACTTAAAACTTCAAAGGAACTAACACTTCAGAGTTTAGAGCAGAAATTAGGCTCTAGAGTCTTACCATAAACGTCACATATAATTCATTCATATACTTGTCTCAAACTCAACACTACTTTGAAGGCTAGATGCAAGGCACTTCAAGATAAAGTTCTGGGTATTTAATTACCGCAAGAGCAACCCACTGGTGGCTCAACCTCATTGACATTATTTTACTGCTACAGAAGAGTGAATTAATATTTCTGAGAGCTGTCTTTAGGGGCAAAATGGTTTCAAAATTTGGAAAACATCTAACTGGTTTTATATTTACATTACAAACTATAAACTGTTTCCCAATGTTTAAAACAT
>NW_006382969.1:0-4203 GCF_000327345.1 Myotis davidii
ACACACACGCACACCCCAAAAATACATATTTGCTTCCATTACTACAGTTTAAAGGAAATGCTGTGTCAGTGTTTTGATGTATCCAGGGACTGAATGTAAACAACATGGTACAACTCTAGAAACTGCCATCATAAAATATTTTAAGAGGCAGAATAGAGTAAAATAAAATAAAAATGTCTTTTTATGTGATATCTCAGAGTAATTCAGGATTTATGGTACCTTAACCTTTAGAATCCAAAATATTAAGCTATGTTTCTTAGAGATAATAACTCGGTTGTCCCTCACTTATGTGTCTTAGATAAAAGCCTACTGCCACAGAATCCATGAATGCTCAAATACCCTCGCGGGCCTTTAGTAGTAAATCTTATGGAATAGCTTATGGCCAATGTAATGGCCCACAGTAGCCTGCGAATATCATGAATTCTAATAATACTTACATCAGTAGAAACATGAAGTAATGTCTCCATTGTAATTAAATGATGTATTTAGAGCAGTGGACTAAATGGTCCCCTAGTGTGTTGGTGATATATTCTAATAGTCTTCTCTTTACAGCCCCACACGGTAATATTCATGCTTTATTCTGGAGGGCTTTGCTTCTGACTGAACATTTGAATTGCAACATTAAGTGGTAAAGTGGATTACAGCGAGACCCCATGAATATGGATCCTGATCAAGCAACTAAGTGCTTAAAAAAATAAAATGTTCCTATTGAAATAGAGTGATTACAAAAACATTTTTATATGGAGGAATGTCGGGCTGCTTTGCTCCCTTCTGCCAGTGCTACATCCCAAGAGCAGAACACATTTGCCACAATTAAAAATTTAGGAGGTGAAACACCAGAACTTAAATCACTGTAATTTCTCCTGCGCTTATTGAATTTAATTTGGGCTGTTTGAGGTACAAATTAGTTTTGATAATAATTACCTTATTCCATTTTTAAAACGTGTTCATTCCCAAGATTGTAGCCAACTATAAAGTATGTATGTAGGAAGAGGATATCTGTTACCAGGGCTGAAGGGAAATTATCTTGCAGTTGATTAGTTAAAACTGTCACATTTTGAATTTTCATTCTGTATTTTCCCCTTGAATCAGTCACTAAAGCAGTAGCTTGAGGCATTAAGAGCCTAGGGCATAGCTGAGGGCACTTTAGTCTCTCCAGCCTGGTGATTAAGAAGAAGTCAAAGAATCCTCTATCGTTGTAATTGCTAATCGAATTAGACAGTGTGCCTGTATATAACATAGGATTCTAAAGGGGGGAAAAGCCGTTTACATGTTTACTTGAGGAAAGCAACTATATGTAAGATATTTTCTGTTATGTATTGGATATTACATTTCTAAGTGTTTTAAAACATATTTCCTATCAAGGAGGAAAATTCTACATCACTGTTGATAATTCTCGCTGCTTATGAGTTAGTTACGGGGACTGTCTAATAATGAAGGACTAAGTATATGTACAGCTGCCTTTTCTCCTTGATTGAGTTCACATTGACCTGAGGGTTAGCACCGTGTGTGTCGTGTATTTAAGTGTACACTTGTCTACTTAAGGCATTATGGATTTAAATTCACCGAGCACTGGCAAAAGCCCCACGCATGTCACTGAAATTATGTATGTAATGCCATTGTATTGTTCAGTTGTTACACATGTAAGGATGCTTTGGCATGACTTATTTCCTCAGTTTGCCATCACTGTATATGAGAAATTGGCATCTATTCCAGATTAAACAATATGCCACTATTTTCACCATGAACTTTGCTCTAGAAGAGATGGCTTGGAATAAGTTTACATGAACCCCCTTATTATTTTATATTGTTTTAAAAAAAACAACATTTTTGTTATGATCACAAAGTTTAGTAAAAAGTCAGAGAGCAGTCACTCAGGTTGTGGTAACAAACAACAACTTAATGCTCTAGAAGAAAATCAAATCAAATCAAATGCACACACAGAGATGGAGACACTGGTCAAAACAGCACTCTCGCTAAATGAAGAGCTCTGTATTTGACCAGTGTATATGTGGCTTTGGTTGGCAAGCTAAGTCTTCGAGCACCACCCTTGACAATCATGCTAATGAGCCTCTTCACCTCATCAAGTGGGATTGTGGACCTTTTGTCTGCATCATTAAGGCCCCAAATTGCCCCATTAACAAGGCCTCAAATTGCCCCTCAGGGTCAATATTTAATGCAGGTGAGTTTAGGTTAACAACCCTCAGAACCCTCTGGACAACAACATGGAGGACCTGGTACAGGGAATTCATTTTCTCCCCAAGTTTCCTTTCTGAAACACCATTATCCATATAA
Organism: Myotis davidii; assembly: GCF_000327345.1. Taxonomy (NCBI): domain Eukaryota; kingdom Metazoa; phylum Chordata; class Mammalia; order Chiroptera; family Vespertilionidae; genus Myotis; species Myotis davidii. The sequence continues at coordinate 2,296 of NW_006382969.1, forward strand.
GAATTACGTTTTAAATTTATTTTTTTGGGGAAAAAAGGGTGTATTATATGTTGCTGATGCCAAAAGAGTGAATTTTGAGGTGGAAGAATTTTTTTTTTCACCAGGCACTCCTCTCAGTGTCTAACAAGCTCTATTTTCCATCTGTAAAATGGGGATAATCATACTTTTCTCCAGGTATCTCCTAAGAATGCTGCTGCCTTTAAGCAAAGATTGAAAAACCCATAGCAAGTAAAACTAACATTAACATTTAGCAAGTTCTTACAAATGTTTTCTCTCCGAGATTTTAGCAATTTAAATGCCTTTCTTATTAATTATTGTGTTAAAATAAATGAAAAGCTAGAACTCAGAGTAGCAATCAGAACGTGTGCAAAATTAGAATTTAGAATAGGAGTCTGTGATATTAACGTTGAGATCATTTATAGCACCAGAATGTTATACACTTTTAGAAAACATAAATATAAAAATGTTCTTACTCATTAAAATTTGAAGTAGGAGGAAAAGGCAAAATGCTTTTTCCTGTATCGCTATCGTCCATTTGGCTTCCTGAAAATTGGTTAATACTCAATTGCTGCTAGTTATCTCCAGAGACTCTCTGTGTTTGAGGGGCATAGCAATTATCTCCCTGAGCATGCTCAGCAGAATATACTGGTGATGTCCGGACGTGAAACCTTTCATATGTAGCAACTGAAAGAGGAGAGCCCTGGTTACAGTTTCCAGCAAGTATGTGAAACAGAAGCCTCCAGATTATATTCCACATCTGAGTAGAGATAACGTTTATGTCTCCTGTGTTAAGGTTAATTTCCATGCATTTAGGGCTCCCGAAATCCCCATCACCTCTGTGGCTGGTACCTGCAAAGCCAGTTTTGTTGTTACTGAATGGGGCCCCAATTAGGAAGCGCTGGCTGGTGTCCTTCCAGCAATATCTTGTGAGTTTGAACCATTTCAGTGAAATAAATGTAACAAGGAAAAATGAATTCTCTTTAGCCTCTATTCAGCCAAAATTAGCCTCCGTGGATCCTGACTCACAAAAGCACCACGGGCCTCTGGCTGTGCTCTGTAGCTGTGAAATAGAATCAAGATTCCATTAGGCATCCCAAGCTGCCTCCTTCTCCAGGGCAGACAATAAAAATGACAACAGGGGATTGTCCCTCAGCTAGTCTAACAAGGGGGTGGGTTCTTTTCTGAATGACTAGATGTCTGTTTAGCTGAGAGAAAAATTTAAAGGGGCCATGGGCCAAATTTTCTTCAATTCTTTGGCTCATGTGTTTGTCTCTTAGGTCATCTGCAGAAAGACCTTGAATTCTACCTCTACTGGCACTTACAGGCCATGGTTTCCCCTCCTCCCTCCTTTTAAGGATGTGTGTGCTGAGACAAAAATAGAATAGCAGACACAGTTCAGACAGTAGCATTATTCTGTAAGAGTTATCAGAAGGTTTAGCAATTGCTTATGGAGTGTTGGTCTTGCCATAAATTTTTTCCTCTTACCTCAGGGATATTCTCCCTAACCTAGACAAATTCTAGATTGGAGACAGATTTTATGCTTTCCGAATTTGTTTATGAACAAGAATCTCTCGTGGATAAATGTATTCAGGCAGCCATGTCTTAATGCAAACACGAAAGGCATGGTGCTATATAACCTTGGTTTCATAATGATATTGTGGATCCTCTGGGCCTCGTGGAGATCTTGGCCATTCTTTCCGTCGAGGGTCAGGTCTTCAGGTTGTCTACATCAGAGAGTCCTCCAATATGTTATGACCTTGCAAATGTATCTTTTGCCATGAACTCTTCATCATTTTCTCAGTTACTTTCCTATATCAAAAGTGCAAAAGACTAAGAACATTTACTTGCCCTGTCCAAGGATAAATGGTATATAACTTATTCAGACCTTCCATAAATTTGATTGAATGT
>NW_006382970.1:0-4372 GCF_000327345.1 Myotis davidii
CCAACAATCTGCTTTTGTCCTTCATCTTGGCTGCTACAGCTGGGTCCTGGGGGTGCTGCCTGGCTGGGCTCTAGCTCCCACCCTCCCTAAAAGGAAAAGGGAGAAAAGATGGGCCAAGGAAAAGGGTTAAGGTTAGGGGAGGGGACACAAACTTCTTCAGGCTTAGGTCCTTGGGGGTTCCTAGTCCAGGCTGTTTCTTGGCTCCACTCCCAACTCCTCCCGGTCTCCACAGACCTCCTCCTCTTCGCCCGCCCTCCTCCCTTCTCCAAGTCCGGGGAGGGTTGGCCACTCCTCTACAGCCTCTCCTCTCCCCTCCCCACCCTTGTGGGGGCTGGTGCAGGCACCAGCAGGGCCACTCTGGGCAGCTGGGTGAAGGCCCATGTGGGCAGGCCTCCCCAGCGGCGGCTGCCTTCTCCCAGGACCCCACAGCAGGCCTGCGCGCTTCACTTTCAGGTTTCTCAAGTGCCTTCCTTCTCTTGTCTGCTTCCCCATCTGCCAGGTTTCCATCTTCCTGTTTCTCTTCCTGGGCTGCTGGCAGTGAGGGGCTGTGCCTGGTGGGCCCCTGGAGATGCTCGGTGCTCTGGATCGCCGGGACCGGGCCCCTGAAGAGGGGGCAGCTGCAGGGCTCCAGGGCTTCGCTGTGGACAAGACCTTCCTCTCCTCCCTCAAAGGCATCCTGCTGGAAACTGAGCTGGTAACAGCAGCCACCCCAACCTGGCACCTCCATGTCTCCTAGCCCTGGTCCCCCCGCCCCGCCTACCGCCCCCCTTCCCAGGCTTTCTGGGCACCCCTCTACCCCCAGCTGCCCCTCCTTCATCTTCTCCCTGCCTGCCTGCGGCCTCTCTTCTGGAGGCAGTTACAGCCGGTTTCAGCCGTGGCAGGCGGGTTGAAGGTAGACAGGATAGCTTTCTGGGACATCGAGGGAGTGCAAGACACAGGGACAGGGTGGGGGTAGCACCAGCCTGTCTTTCCCGGGCTCTAAGATGGCCACTTCCTGGCATGTCCAAGAAGCCCAACTATCGAAAACGGCAGACTGCCTGCAGCCCCGTTGTACTGTTGTCTGCTCCTCATGAACATCTGTTCCCAGAAAAGGATCTTCCTGTAGTCACTCAGAAGGCCTTCGTGTAAAGGCGAGTCTTCTGTGCAGGTGTCCCCGACAGTGCCAGAGCCGACCGGGCCCCAGGATCCACCGTGGGGCATTTTGTCTTCTAACCCTTGTCTCTTGCTTGGCTCTGGGCCTTGTTGGAGGAGTTTGACGCATCGGGAGTTGGGAAAGGATTATGGGGCATGGCCTGCTTCCTGGGGCAGAAGGTGCCAGGGGCTGCAGTTGTGCTGTGTTCTGTGCCCCAGGAGGACACCAAACTGCCTGGGCTACTGGGATGGGCAGGGGCAGGTGGCGGCTGGTCATCCCCAAATTAAAAGATTCACCTGGGCTGGCAGAGGTGGGAGGCTGGAGACTGTCCCCGGGCAAAAGCCCTGGGAGTGGTTCCGGCCACCAGGGGTGGGGAGACCTTGAAGGACAGTGGTGGGGGCCAGCGTGGGGGTACCCTTGAGGAGGAGAAGGCCAAGGCCAGGCCCTGCCTGTGTCCCCTTCCTGGCAAGTCCACACACTTGGTCCCGCAGGCCCTGACCTTCATCATCTTCATCTGCTTCACGGCCTCTATCTCCGCCTACATGGCCGCCGCCCTGCTCGAGTTCTTCATCACCCTCGCCTTCCTCTTCCTCTACGCCACCCAGTACTACCAGCGCTTCGACCGGCTGAACTGGCCCTGTCTGGTGAGGGACCCCTCTCCCCCGCCCTGTTCTTCTCCTCTGAATGCAGAGTTTTCCTTTCCTCTCCAGCCTCTCCCCTTTTCCTGGGCCCCTCAACCAGACAGGGCTTTGCCCCAAGCTGTGCCCTGTACTCAAAAACTGCTTAGACCACACTGATTCCCAGCTGCCGGGTCACTGGCAGTGAGGACACACATCCTTTAAAAACTTGTTTTAGTTGATTTTTTAGAAAGAGAGGAAGAGAGAGGGGAGAGACAAACATCCATGTGAGAGAGAAACATCCATCGGTTGCCTCGCGTATGTGCTCGACCAGGGATCAATGCTTTAGTATACAGGAAGACACTGCAACCAGCTGAGCCACACCGGCCAGGGCAGGACACACACCTTTAGTTCTGCTCTCCCACTCAGCAAAGGCCCAGTCCCACCCCCAGCCCTGCCCCTTGGCCTCAGCTGCTGAGCCCGGGTCAGCTGCAGTCCAGGCCCCTGGCTATCTGTCCCGGTCACTCTGCATTCCTTCCCTGGAGAGCACGTGAGCTCCCTCCCTCTTTTCTCTTAAGTGCTCCATGTAGTCCAGGGGTGTCATTACGCAGGAATTCAGTGCTCGAGGGCCAAGTGCTGACTAGCCTGGAAAAGTTCAGGGGGATGCCCCTGCTCTCTGACTTCCCTTTGACCTGGAACCTCGACCCCCCAGGACTTCCTCCGCTGTGTCAGTGCCATCATCATCTTCCTGGTGGTCTCCTTTGCAGCTGTGACCTCCCGGGATGGAGCGGCCATTGCTGCTTTTGTGAGTCCAGGCCCCCAGAGCTCTCCAGTTCCCCAAGGACCTCTAGCTGGTGCTACTCACTTCCTGTGCCCCTGCCCCCAAACCAGTGCCTGAGGCTCTGACCCACACTTTGCCCCTACCCACTCACTCTCTCTCCCTAATACTGGATGGGCTTTGTGGTGCCATCCACACTCCTGCACCACAGGTTTTTGGCATCATCCTGGTTTCCGTCTTTGCCTACGATGCCTTCAAGATCTACCGGACTGAGATCATGCCCAGGGCTACTCAGGGTGAGTGCCTGAGCTCTGGGAGAGGAGGTGCCCTTCACCCCCTGCCCCAGTGGCCCCAGCCTTACATGCCCTTTCCTACCTGGCTCTATCTTCACAGGGGACCAGCAGTGACCCAGGACTACAGCCGGAGCAAGGGGACAGTGGAGCTCAGGCACATCTCTCTTGGATTCACTAGCTCCCTAGCCCACTGTCCCCACCCCAGATCGACAGAGATGGAGACTGGCCTGAGAAGTCACGTGGACCTGTTTGTGGGCCTGGTGCTCTAAGATCCAACTCCTGAGGAAGCTGGGCTGAAGAGGGGTATTATGGAGAGAGGAGTGGGTAGGAGGAAGCTGGTCATTTCCAAATTAAAAGATTCAAATCCTACTGGCCAGTCTTTTTCTTCCCGAGAAGTTAGACATATCAGGAATCCAGGGAATGATCATGGAAATGCTGCCTGGATGGGCCCTGCTCTGGGACTTGGTCTCAGCACTGAGGAAGTGGACGCTAGACTGAAGATGCTGAAGGCATCCTTCAACACAGACTTCCATTCCACAGCTCTCTGTGTGCAAGGGCACTTTGTGGTGTTCCTGGTGGCTGGGCACCTGGAGTTCTGTGAGTAGGAACAGCCTTCCAGATGTGGGTGAGTGCCTATCTGCCACTCCTGCGTACACAGATTTGGTAGAGGGTTTGAAAGTTGTTTGCCTGGAGTGTGTTAGAGCTCCCCCTCGTGGTGTGGGGAGGACTTGGCCTGCAGGCGCAGGGGAGAGGTCAGCCTGTGGCTTCAGATGGCGGCCAGCCAAAGCTCCCAAGACAGTCACTGGAAGAGGCATTGAATACAGCTCTCATTCCACTGAAGAGAAAGCAGGCCTGGTGAGGGGACGTGACATCCTTATTTGTGACTTAGCTGGGACTAGAGCCCAGTGCTCCTAACACCTCAGCCGGCGTTTGGTTACTGTACAGAGCCCCCTTACTCGTTTATCTCAGAAAACATGGTCCAACCTCGCTTCCAGCTCCCGCCACCAGTGGGTCCTCCTTCCCAGCTTGCCAGCACCCAGTAAATATTTCCTGAGCATCTTCTGTGTGCAAGATCCCTGTGCTGGGCCCCAGGGCTTCAGAGGTGACAGGTGGGCCTGTCCTTTAAGACCGGGGAGAAGGCAGGCTAATGAAAGGTGGTCATGATTCCCCTCGATGAATGCTCTGGGGGAGCTCTGCTCAGGGGGAGTTTGGAGCCGGCACTGCCATAGCCCGGATAGTCCTGTGCAGCCAGGCTGTCCCCAGCCCACAAAATCCAGTGTGGCCTAGCTCAGCAGCTCATCCAAGCTGACTTGCTATCTCCATTCTCTAATGCTTGTTTGCTCCTATCCTGAAATGCCTTCCTTCTTCTGGGGTGCTCCTTTTAGATGCAGGCCCTTCGCCCCTGCCTGGGACTTAAGTCTACCTGGACTCTGGTAGAGGTGCTCTGCTCCCCTTGGTAATAACCACAGGTCTCTTGATCTGACTTCTCTGGCCTCCTGCTTCTTGTGCCATTTTGGTGTGTAGCCCAGTGGTCGGCAAACCGCGGCTCGCG
>NW_006382971.1:0-4220 GCF_000327345.1 Myotis davidii
TTTTTTTTGTCCCAGTCTGTATTGAGAACATGAATCACTTTAAGAAAACTGCTAATTTATATGTCTTTTCCTTTTACTCTCATGTAATGTGGATCCCTTAATTTCTACAAACACTCTCCTATCTGGATAAGACCTAGTGCCATGTAACATGATGCTTCTTATTACAAGTATGCCTCTGCTAAACGATAAAATTAAGTAAGAGTCTCTGATTTCCCTGTTCTAAGTATATCAGTGCAGAAATGATTTAAGTGCATGAAAATCCTGTGGTATTCAATAAAAAAGTTTTCTCTAACAATGAAAGTGACTATAAATGTACACTTTCTATGGACCACTCTACCTCTATATAACACCTGGCTCACAGATTACTGAGACTGAGGTAAACCAAATAGGAACTTGAGAAAATCTGTCCATAGAGAACAGAATCTGATCACAAGAGGGCAAAGGATGTATGGTTTATGATGTAGATGCTTTCGCTAAGTGAGCCTACACTGATTTTGTTCCTACTCACTGAGATCTACACAGGGCATCTGTGGCCCCAAGAGAACTCAGTGTGCGCACAGCCAGTGCCTCCAATCTGATCATTTCAAAACCCTTTGGCAGTTTTCACTTACAGATTTCTCCTAATCATTAGTCCTTAGCAGCAACAAAATGGCAGGAGGAAAATAAAGCAAGATCAGAAGATACATATTCAATGCAAAACAGCTCAGCCTGTTAGCCTCAGGCAACAAATAAGTAGAAAACATTTTCCAAAGTGAGTTTCTGAGAGGCTGATGTTAGAGGCAAATCTGCCTCAGGCAATGCTAGCAAAAATTAACAACCCAACAACAAAAGCAAACCAGGTCTGTATCTTTTGTTCTTCCACAAAGCTCACTGGTCCATCATGTGGGAAATGTAATATTATTTTACAAGGAAGATTAGAAGAGATTAACAACCTTACATAAGCTATTAACCCTTTCTATATTGTTGTTGCTAAAATCCTTCATTTTTAAACAGCATAGGTCATATATGAGGTTGCACAGGACAAAGATATTGTAGAAAAATAATGTTTGCTACAGTGTGATCCTCAGCAGACCATCCACAGGTGAACTACTGCAAATTTCTCTAAAGTAGGAAAATGCAATTAACTCTGTCACTCTAAAGTACTAAACCTGTTCATCCTACCTTGCCAGCAGGAGGTTCCAGGTGTGAGATCACACCACAATCTCCATAAAAGACCTTATAGCTCTCCCATTTCTTCTCGATGTCAGATGAAAAGCTAATAAGAATATATTATGGACCAGAATCATTCTTGACTTAACAAAAGCACTTTTACTTCCCATCCTTGGGAAACATTGCCACAGCAGAAGCATAGCATTAGAAGAGCCATGTGTTTGTGTTACCTGGTTCCAGGTGCTTTCTCAGCAGACTCCACCGTTAGAATTAGGGCAGGAAATGTGCCTGAGCATCAGCAGGCACAAACTTAGAAGAGCCGACTACTCGCTAAAAGGCTTTTGAAAGTTTGACTAGGTGTGAAACAGCCAACTGAAGACATTTCTAGGACTTTTGGCTAAAGGAAAAGGTATTTTTCAATTTGCCTAGGAAAAATGTTTTGCCACAGCTAATGATACACGGGATGGGGTGAAGAAACAAGTGTGGTTGGCCAATCATTTGAGACTGTTCCAATGGCAATAAAAGCATAATGTGATAGAACTAACTGCCACAAAGATCTCCTAGCTTCGCGTGCAGTCTACCACTGCCAGGCACATCCCTCTGAATAGAAACAGTTCTGGACAGACGGTAGGACAGTTGGCTGTGGATGGCTACACAGCTAAGCAGGCACTGCCAATGAGAAATGGTAGCACAGGTAGTAAATATCTTCCTTTGATCAATAAGAAGTTTTATTTCCTTTGGTTGGTGTCTAAGAGAAGGCAACTCCTAATACTTGTGGGTTCATGAATTTGCACTGTGATAGGAGTTAATTCTTTATTTTTATCAATGCAATTAGAGTGTTCAAAGAGTTTATTTAGAATCATATGGTAAATTACTTCAAAATCTTTCCACATTGAAGCGTGGACCTACAATCCCCTATGTAAAAATAGATTTTCAGTCATACAGCTTATGATCTTAGTAGTCTGTTGTTTTGATTTTCCTTCCTTGTCCCTCCTTTAACACTAATTTTTATACATAGGTTATGAAAATTTGTTTAGTATTTTGTTTGCACAGATTTGCAAGCCTATTTGTTTCTACTCGGTTTCATTATTTCTGCTAATTTGTCAATTATTTGGGTAATGGCATTCACTGTCTTTTCACTGCTCTCCTGATAAGAGTTTTTCTAATAGAAGAGATATATTGGCTGGCTGTTTTAAAATGTGCTTTCAGAGAGGTTGAGGTAGTTGTAATGGATGTTGGTGCAAAATCAAGAGGACTCCAGCAACAAGTTGGCAGCATGTGAAAGGCACTCTGCTTCTGCTAACTAGCACTAAATTTTCAGAGGCAGAGTTAGGGAGATGAATAGAAGGGTTTAGATAACAGAAGACAGCTTCTCCTCCAGTGTGTGAAAGATCATTACTCAGTGGGATTCACTTGGACAGAAGCCATGTGCTGTGGTGAGGCCTACTTTCCTGTAGGAATAAGTGTTCCTAGCTGGATAACAAAACAGAAAGTTGCATTCCAACTGGAATGCTGAGTGACAGAGAAACTGAAGCTCCACAGATGCTTTCACAAGGGAGCTCAAGACCAGGATTCCCCTTAGAAATGTGAATCCCGAGACCACAACTCATCAAAACTAATCTCTCCTTTAGTGATAGAGCGTATGCAAAGATATGTATCTTAACAGAAGGCTCAAGTGTGTGATGAAGGGCAGGGTGGGAGAGAACAGAATTCAGCTTGACTAAACTGTTCTAAAACATCTAGTACATCTTTCTTTGGAACTCAGAGAACTAAGTTTCCAACTAATTATGATAAGAAAAGTAATGCAAGATCTAGGAGTTAGAATGGCTCACAATCTGAAAAACAGTCATCCATTTAACAATTAAATGTAACAACCCCTGCTCAACCCTTTAGTATTTTCATAGATGGGATTTTTGACCCATAGAGCTCATGATCTTTAAGGTTTTTAGAAACATTGTAACTAACCTTGGAAGTTTGTAATTAGAACGACTGGATCTGGGGAATCTGTAAGGCAGGTCTGTGGGGTCCTGGGAATTGTTAGTAGTTAGAGAAGGAAGGCAGGAGAGAGTTTGAAATGAAAACAATCAGGGAAGTTAACCATGCTCTCTCCAGGGAATCTTCTTTCAAAGGCCTGGGCCAACCCACCCCACAATATCTTTGCCAATATCTATGTTTATATTTCCCTTTTACCCAACATGAGGCCATTTTAATAACAAAAATTTTAAATCTATTAGATAACTAATAATTGATTCAAGTAATTTATTTTTACCTTTTACTCACATGACTTTAGCCTTTGACAATTTAAATTCGAGTTTCAGTGCATATTCATATCCCTGATAATTATTGGACTCTCTGCGAAGATTCTGAAATATTTTTCTAAGTACTAGTGAATTAAAGGTTCTAAGATTCCAGTGTTCAGATGCCTTTTTAAAAAATGTAATTGGGCAGAGGAAGGAAACCAGAAATGTATCTAAAACAATAAACATGAGAGAGAGTGTGTGAAGTAGAAATAAAGAAGGGACACAAACACAATGTCAGCAAATGTGAGAAACAGAGTGAGAAAGAGCGGAGAGAAAGAAAGAGCTGATACAGAGCAGCTATTACAGAACCAGATAAAGGAGTGTATATGAAATGCCAAATGAAATCCAAGAGTCTATATGACTTGTTTTAAGTAGGAGATAAAGAAGAAAGCAACAAGAGTTTTTGTGTTCAGACATGTTAAGTCATGCTTTCTCTCTCGTCATTTCAAATCCACCCCCTCCCACTCCCTGTAAAACAGCAAACTTGAAGGAGCAATAAGAAATGTAGGGTAGAGAAGTTTAGAAATTCAGAAACATTTTCACTGTGGGTTTTCTGATTAACAAATAACACCTGTTCTGCACCAAAACTTCAGATAACATAGAGTAGTACAGATGAAATAAAATCAATCAGAATAGGGAGAAGGCTTATATCTAGTGATTTATATTTAAAGTGATTCAGTCACAGTTATGTTTAATTAGAATCATATTGGGCTGATGATTTATATATTTATACACTTATACAGATCTACACTAATAAAAGAGAAACATGCA
>NW_006382972.1:0-4429 GCF_000327345.1 Myotis davidii
TTGCGACCCACAGTTTGAGAACTGCTGCTCTAGTGCTATTCAATTCAGTGTTACAGTGTGATAATGAAGATACCTAAATTATAGGTTCAATTTTCTAATGCATATCCCCAGGCCCACTTCTATATCTTAAAATCATTGATTTGATGAAACTTGACACGTGACTCTTAATGTATAAGTGTGAGTTTATAATCATTAGTGGAGAAGAAAAAGCGAGACACTGCCTACCGAAAGGGCCATTAATTTTCTGCAAAAATGTCAGTATATGTAAGATTGAATGTCACAGAGAAAAGAAATAATGTATTATTTATGTTTGCAACTTATATTGATTATTAGAAATGTTAAGCCAATCCTTTCTCCCAACTGAGTATGAAAGCATACAGAGGGTATGCTTTCAAAAAAAGGTGTTTTAGAATATATTTACTAATAGTGAGTCATGGGATTTAGACTATGGTCTATAAGGATTGGTGAAGAACATCTCATGGCCTAGAATGGGATAGAAAATAGTAGGAATAGAAATGAAAAGTATTGCCTCAAGATTGTCCCTCTACAGAATAAACCACTTAATATTATCTGAACAAGATTATACTTCATAATCATCTTAAATATCTCTTAATACAATCTTTGGCCCATATATGAAAATGAGCTATAGTATAAGTCCAAGAAGGCCTTATAAGTATAAGGCCTTATAAGTATAAGGCCTGTATATCCAACTAATTCTAGAGTATGAAGATATTACAAATTTAAAGTTTCTACATTGGATCAAAATACCTGCAAACACATTAACTTATCTCTACTAACTTCCAAGATCCATTGAAATAATAACAAAATATAAAAGTAGGAAAAAATCAGTTATCGTATTAGAAAATCTGATAGCAAAACTACTGTCATCAGTTCTGATGAATGGCTAGGAAATATAATGCAGATGGAATGTAGTTGACAGCAAAACTCCACAGAGCTGAGAAACCAAAGATAGATAGAATAAAATAATATTTTTTCCACTGAACTCGATTCCAAACCATAAAAGAATATCTCCTCTGTTTTTTAAAAAAAGTTAGCATGAGTGAGAAGCAATCAGAATTCTTGGACATTAGAAATATGAGTATCATAATTTGTAAACAAAACCCCCAAAACAGTGAGCAATCTGGAATAGCAAAAGTGAGCAATCTGGAATAGCAACCTAAATATTTCCCAAATGTAAGGCAAAAACACCAAAATAAACTTATGAGAGAAAGGTCTGAGAAAATACTTACCGAAAATAATTTTGTAGAACCAGACGTATAAAAAAGTAAAGAAATAGTCAAGGAAATGATAGAAGCATATTTCTCTAAACTTAAAAATGACAATTTGTCAATCAGAAAAGAGCTTATTGAATGCTTTAAAAGAATTAAGATAAATCCATTTAGAATCTATCAACACCAGTAGTAAAAAATATGCCACAAACTTCAGTAGAATAAAAGTGAGGTTGCCTGCAAAGAATAAAAATGCAGACTTTCATGTGTCTTCTCAGTTACATGTGAGAAGTAATAGAGTACTGCCCCAAACCCTGAAGTGAAAGTGTCAAGTTCAAATTTCTATATTTAAAAAAACTACCATTCAAAACAACAACCACCTACCATTCAAATATAAGGGCAAAGAACACATTTTAAGGAATAATAATCCTCAGATATTTTACTGCCTATGCACCCTCTGCAATTCTCAAGAATGTCCTCTAAGTGAAAATTAAGTTTTAGGAAGTAGAAGTATAAGATAGAAAAACTTGGGATGAACAAAGCCATTATGAAACTCATAGTAAACTGACTATTGATAACATGGTAATTAATATAATTTATTAGATAAAGGTTTCTAGAACAGATGAGATATAATAGTAAAAAGAAAAGCCACTGGAAGAAACTTCAATCTTATTTCAACAAAAGTGTTTGATGGTGAAAAATGTGAGAGGAAAACATTAAATTGCAATAAAGGTCTCATCGGGCTGAAAGGAAAGGCTACTACTGCTGATTATTTTCTGAGCCTTTATGTAAAATATGTGTATGCGTTGATTACATTTTTTATTGCAATCATTGTATCAGTCAAGAGAGGCTTGGGGTAATAGGCAAGCCCAAAATTCAGTGGTTTAAGCATAACAGCCGCTAAGAAACCCAAGCTGACAAAGGCTGCATCATCAGGGAAGCCATCACCTCCAGATGAGATGTTGAGGTTCACTCTGCAAGTGAAGAGAGTGCAGAGGGGAAAAGAGAGAGAGCACAAGAGCATGGGACGTCATATACTAGCTCCCAAATGCTGCATCACATAAGTCACATACTCGTGCCCATTTTTAAAAGGACAAGGAAGTGTAAACCTTCCTATTTATAGGAAGAAAATGTCAGTGACTACTACTAAAATCTACCACAGTAGTAGACTAGATGTTAAAGGTAGAACCTCCAAAACTCTCTAAGAAACCATGAATGAAAAAGTTATTAATCTAGTAAAAATCTGGAAAGAAAAAGGAAAACAACAAAAATAAAGAAAATATATGGTATATTGTCAGAAATAACACCAAATATATCAATGTCATGGAAATTTCTTCACAAGAGGTCCAGGTAAAATGACACCAAAGTTGAATAAACTTTTGAGGAAAATAATAGAAGTCTGCTAATGTAGAGGGAAGAGGAAGGGAAGGAGCAGAATGAATGGGAGGAGGGAAAAGGAAGGAAGCAGGGGTGGTAATATTTGACATCAGACAAATTAGAATGCATAACAGAAAAAACTAAAGGGAATAAAGATGACTCACATTGATAAGAGATAAAAATGCACGAAAGCTATATAAAAGTTATGGTTTTTAATAGACCATACAGCAAATAATCAAAACATATGAAGCAAAACAGGTAAAATTTGACATAACTAAAATCACACACAAGGTGACAGCTCAAGGACACACAAGTAGTAGTAATATAGAGGAATTGGGTGACATGATCAAAATTCCTGATGTGTCTGTATCTGAGTAGATATATACACTTAACTAGTTTCCTTTTGGGAAGGACAAAATAACAAAAGAGTAGAAAAAAGACACAATATTGAAGACATTTCTATAACTTTCCTTACCCAAAGAAATGGAAGCTAGGAATAATATTAAAGGTAACAATATGTTTATGACTTGATGTGTCTTAACTTCAGTTCTGTCAATCAAAAAGATTGACATGAGATTGACATGTCAGGTCCATGTATTTGCATATTCTCATATATATATTTACTTTGAGTATTCGGGTTAACTCTAGTTTAGTCATTATAGGTTTTTAAAAAAATTAATATGTTACTTCTATTGAGAGAAACCAATTAACAAGTCCATTAGCTTTTGCATGTAGATATATTTTCATTATCTTACTTGTCAATTAGTTTATTATATTCAGAAAACACAGAATTCCAGGTAATTATTATCATCACATTATTTTCTGAATTGTAACTTTTGTTTTAAAATCTAAGTTCACCACTCAAGCTTTGTGAAAATGAACTGACAAGACCAAAAATACAACCGCCTACAAGACTAGACAGGTGAGTGATGCAGGTCAACTGTAAGACAATACAGTGGTAAGGACTCAAAAACTGTGGTGCTAGTGCCGCACCTTAGAGAAGGGCAACACTTCCCGGCTCCAGCCAGTTGTCACCTTATAGTAATGATCACCATGTAGAAATTCAGGCCTATGCGGCCACATTTCCTAATATACCCAGAGAAGCTGTTAGCTCAAATTTGTGTGTAAAATTGATATGGTAAATAAATCAATACAGTTTTTTCAATGCCATGGAAGAAGAAAAACGTTCAGGGTCTAGATTGAGTCTACAGGCTGCCAGTTTGAAACCTGGCAGTTCTGGATATTTGGATAGACATGTTTATCTCCAGGCGATAACAGGCATGAGTTTACAATTAGCACAGAGAATGTGGGACAGAAGGGCCACGGCAAAAACCTTTTGAGTGGTTAACTTATCTGACTCATACTCTATTCCTACTCATTCTCCAAGCTGACAATGATATTTTAAAAATTCAAATTTCATTAAGTCATGCCTACCTGGTATTTATAACTTTACAATGGCTTGCTACAACTGGGACAAGGTCAACGCTCTTAATGCAACCCATGATCTTTATGGTCTGCACTCTGCCTGCTGCCAGGCCTCACCCCTCTAGTTCAGTGACTCAACCTTACTGGCTCCTTCCCGTTTACCAGATAGTTTCACCTTTCCACACAACATTATACCTAGATGCTTCTTTTACTCGTCACCCTAACCTTCTCATAATCCCACAATGAATACCCATTTGTCTTTCAGATCATAGCTCAAACATCACTTCCTTACAAAATTCTTCCTTAATATCATCAAACTGGTCCCCCATATATATGCTCTCACAAGTATGTATACTTCTTGCTACTGTTGTTAATCCTTACCTGAGGATATTTCTCCA
>NW_006382973.1:0-4423 GCF_000327345.1 Myotis davidii
CTTGTTCATAGGTCAATGCTCAACCACCAAGCCAGGCCGGATGGGTGACAAAATACTCTTCATTATACTCAATGGTCAATCTTTTCTATTGTAACTTAAGACCTGAGGGCAGATGGGTTGAATAGAAGTTGTAGGAGGAAGAACAATCTCCTACAAATCATTTACCACTGTCTACTGGCCTACATGTCAACCATAGCCTCTCTCTGCTGTGCACACCTAACTACACTCATCCAATGAATAAACATACTTCCTCTAGAAATGGAAAATGGTGAAAAAGTTGCCTTTATGTAATTGAATCATGAAATATTGTCCCTAATGTTCATAGCGTATGAAAGTGTGTGCAGTCACTGTTACTTAGGAGGTAAAATATCTAAAGGATATATAGAAATATTAAAAACTCCTTTTCAGATTTATCAACTTGAAGTTTAAGCAATAAGCTTAGTATTGGTATAATTTGAAGTTGAGCATGAAAAGAAGATGATGCTATGTCAGAATCATTGAATAACATTTATTATCTACCATCTGATCTATAGATAAATAGAAATGGTCTCAGTGAAAGTGATATATGATATTTCTGGCTTCTTTCACATAAAATGAGAACAAGTACAAATGGAGACATGATGAAATAAAAAAAGCACAAAACAGCACTTAAAGTTGATAATGCAGTTCAACATGATCATGCAAGCGAGCACACTTAATAAGACAATGTTCCTTAATACACAATGTTCCTGTGTATGGAGTTTATTTTTTATTTACGTCGTGGGAAATTATCATTTAAGTATTCATAACCTGGCAGAGGGGTATACTTTTTTGTGTGTTTAAACTACTCAGACATTTCATTGCTTACTTTAGTTCAGTTGATAGTCCACATAGGCTTCTGAATACCTGGCTAGACTGACCAAGTCTTAATACAGGGGCATGGCTACTTCGTAGACATGAAGAAACAGCCAGTTTTAAGTATGCATATGAATACAGATATAACTTAAATGTCAGTCGGATACTAAAGCTTCTGAGACAGGTAATGAGGTGTAACAGAGAATGTGTACAATTTGGAATTAGATTATGTTTTGGGCATTTTTTTTCTTACAGGTAAAAATGGAAATAACCCAGAGTAGAATTATTCACCCTCAACATTATTGAAAAGTTGGGCTGGATAATCCTTCGTTGTGGGGGCTGTACTATACATCCTGGGATATATAGTAATCTCTCTGGTCTCCACCCTCTGGATGCCATTAGCACTCCTTCACTTGGGACAACTGAAAATGTCTTCAAACATTGCCAAATGTCCCCTGGGGGCAAAATTAATCACCTCACTGCAAACCCCAGACGTGGCGGATTGTTGTGCGAATCAAAAGAGATAATTGTTACTATCTTTATAAAGTGAAATTACCTTATGCATATTGTATCTCTTTATATAATAGAACTAATTTCCCAATCTTTTAATTAGACTAATTATACTATACAATAAATGGCTTTGCTCTCTTGTGGGAAAATCCAGAAACAAAGCCAGGTCTGGCAGTTCTTCAAGGGCAGGATCATTCCTTAGTCACAATTTTATCCACACTGCCTGACAGTTTCTGACACATGTCATCTCGCCATGAATCTTCTGTGAGTGAAAAGGAAAGTCTTAAAAGGGCTCTTACTGTGTGTATTCTTAAGAATGTCTTAATTCTAGTGAATCTCAATGAATTACTTGTATTTAGCATTCCCAATATCAGGGAAGTTTTCAGGGCAAGGAGGGCATAGCCAGTAGAACAGAACAATCTTAATCAATACTATTATCAATCATATTTCTATATCTCCTATTACATATTTTTCCAAATTGTCAGAAAATTAGCAGATTTCTATTACTATGAGAGTATTCCATGTTACTGTCTGGGTCGCTGCAATAGAATTACTAATTCGTTTCTCTCTTATCAATTCTTGCAAACCTCTATTTACTCTTCCAGAGTTTTAAAAGTACAGAGTAAATCACATCAGTCCCTATTGCGAGTGGAGTGAAATTTCATTTTCTTAGAATGTCTGACAGGGCTCCTCAGGATCCGGCTCTGGTGCCCTTGTCCAGCCTCTTCACTGGCTACTTGTTTGCTTGCACACTTTCAAACAAAAGCTCTCCTCAGCGCCAGGCAACCTCCAAATTCTGGCTCCATTTTATTGCCTTTCTCCCTTCTGTAACAATCTCTTCTACCTTATTTTTCAATTACTACCTATTTGAGATAATTTTCCATTTTATCTCTAACTGTAACTTATCTCCCAATCTCTAATCTCAGAAATTCCAAGCACCCGATGAATATCTGAATAGCTCCTCTCCCATATATTGGTCACCCCAAACTTACTAAAGGCAGAGCTTAGGCAATCATCCTCTTCTTTCTTACATCTCCCCATCTGCTATTGGAACCTCCATTCCCCAAGATATCCTGACTATGGACAATGGAGTCACTGTTGCCTTCTTCGCATTAGTTCCCAACGGTCAGGAGTAAGCAAACCCCTTCTATTTCCTCCCTTTTGTATTTCTTTGATCTGTAACCATCCTCTTCATTCTGATTGCCATCAATCTCCTCCAGATCCTCAATGCATTTCCTCTAAATCCAAACAAACGGAACAGTGTCCTAACAAGTCTTTCCATTTGGTGTATGCTCCAAACCATTCTTCACCCTGCTTCCTGCTGTCTCAATAATCTTCTAAAATACAGCTTCCTAGGGCCTCCTCCTCTATTCTAAACTCTTTGAAGGCCCCTCAAAGCTACTGAAGTAAATAGAAGTACTTTAGTCTGGCATTCAAGGCTTTCCAAAAATATGGTTCCACTCTCCTGTTCTTCTCAACCTATTTCTGATACTGCAGCCAATAATAATAATAATAAAATTTTAAAAAAATGCCCCACACCTCTGCATTCTTTATTCATGCCTCAATATGGAAAGTTATTCTCTCCTTTTGTCAAAATCCCTCCCAGGCTGTCCACTGTAAGTACTACTTATGTAATTGCAAGTGTTTATCTTATATTGCTTCATATCATAGTTGGGTACTTCGATTCTTTACTAAATCATTAGCTCTTTGAGGGTCAAAGATGAATCTCATATATAATCCCCCAGAAAGCCTATATATTGGAAAGGTCATGAACATTAAGAAAAAAAAGCATGGGCCTGAATTCAGAAAGACTTGGACACAAATTCTGGCTTTACCATTAAATGTATCATTTTGAACAAAATCCCTAAACTCAGTGAGGCTCAGTTTTGTCACATTTAGAATGATGACAATTAGGCTTACTTTCTAAGTTATAAAGATATGGTATATAAAGCACCTAACACAACGTCTGGCATATAAGAGGTACTCAGTAAATGGAAGCTACTTTCATGATAGTAGCTATTATTACATTGTAATAAAGAATCAATTCATGTTGGTTAAGCTACACTAAAATTAGCATAATAAATCTTTGTTGCCCCCAGGAAGTTATAATCAAATTGGGAAAAGATGTTACCACAATATGCTAACATAATTAACCATTCTAAGCAAAAAGTAACATGAATGATAACATCACCAGTAAGTTCCAAGGTTGTCAGAGGAGTAAGACTTCACTTCTTTCTGAACTTTTGCAACATGGAACAGGGACAGGAATACGCTTGGTCTGAACAGTAAAGTTGCTCTCCTTAAATTTTTCTCTTTCAAAAAGGTTAAACTCATTTTAAATAAGCAATTTATCATTTATTTAGGTCACTAATTACTTAGTTTTTAGATTAACTTTTTATTAAAAGGCATTCTACTATGGGGGGTGTGGGGAATACTGGCTTGACAGGGCTATCTGAAAGCTCTTTTCTCCTGTCAAAACCCCACCATCCAGTCCACTCAGAGGACTGTTTATGTACTTGCAAGTGCTTATCTTATATTGTTTATAAAGGAGTCATTTTTATGCCAGGACCTCCATGATACCAGCCGAAAGTAATAAATTCTGGATATGTTTTCAACAGAAACCTTCTAGGAAACAGTGAGGTGATAAGCCCTGTTTTACAAGAGATCCAAAAGCAGGTTCACAGGGTAAGACTAAATGGCCTTTCTCCTTTTCATAAACAGACAGAATCGTCTTTCATGCTCACCCTCCTGCACCATTCTTTCCCCAGCATGCATGGCCCTATTTGGAGGGGGAGATCTTGGGAATTTACTAACTTTTCCAATTAGCAGGAACTAAGCAGATAGACCAGTGCAGAATGTATAGCTATATAACTAATGACTATGCAAGAGCAGTTCAAGTTTGAGTGGAACAATTTGAGAGAGATGGGAAAATCAATTCTTGAGAATTTCAAATGGTGCTAAATCTAACTCCAAAGTGAATGTTAAAGTAAGAAAGGATATTTTTAAAAAACTAATGGTGAGCCCAACTGGTGTTGCTCAGTGGTTAAGCATCAACCTCGAAATCAGAAGGTCATCATTC
>NW_006382974.1:0-4481 GCF_000327345.1 Myotis davidii
CCCCCCCCCAAAAAAAATAAACAATAAAGATTAAACATTAAAGAAGAGACATTCTGGGTCACACTGGTAGAACCAGGACTAATGAGCCAAGTTATTAAAAAGCAAATTTCCATTCATAAAAGGAAATACTTTGTCTAAGAGAGCTGTGTTGAGCTCTGTCATTGACATACTCAAGCAAAGCTTGGCATGGTTGATTTTTACAGACATAAGCTTCACTGAATGCAAGACTGGAATTAAAGATCAAAATTCCATTTCAGTGCTAATATTCTATGTTGATATGTTTACAGCTATTCACAAAAGGCAATTTGGGAAAGACACCCTAATTAATTAAAGCTATCCATAAAGCATATGATTTGGACCTATAAACGATAAGCATAAGCAGTTGACCATTATCTTGTTACTAGGAATATAAGTTTCAATGTGAAAAAGATTTGATTATTATTTAACTTTTAAATTAGAAATTTATTTTCAAACATTTGTTAGATAGGATGGAAGGAGAAGCTTTAATTACAATACTCTACCAGAGAAAACAGGATGCTAAATTATGAACGGTCATAAGACTCACACATCCTATAAGTATTTATTGAGTACCTATTATGTGTCAGTCACTGTTCTAAGATCTGGGAATACAGCCATGAACAAATGAGACCAAAATCCCTACCCAAATGAAACCTACATTCCAAAAGGAGATAATTGTAATTATATTAAGCTCTACAAGAGAATTGTATTAAGCTCTACAAGAGAAAATAAAGTAAGGAAGATGGATAGAGGAACTATCATAATAAGAATTTGCAGGAATTATTATTTTTCTGTCTATATAATAAAGGCATAGCCATGTTTATTATTGCCAAGAATAATTTTAGATTTCACAGACACGGTGTCATAGAGTTTAATCTTCTGGCCTTACAGAAAAGAAAACAAAACCCACAGAAACTCATGTTTTGTCTAAAATTTTCAAGATCTGAGTTCAAATCCCTCTCTCATAGGCCAGGGCTGTATGCAATGTATCATATCTACTTCTTCAAAGTTTAGAAATTGTCTTTCAAATCCATTTTGTCACTGCAAACGAGGCCAGACTTTGACTAAGAATATTTTCACTCTTCCAAAATATTTCTCTGTGTGTATATCTCTCCAGCAGCATGTTGATAGGGGAGCCAGTTGACTCCCATGCACTTGAAGATGGATGGCTGTTAACACCATGTTGTGAGTAATTTCACATGATTTCCAAATGGAGTTTCAGAGCTCCTCTTCCAAGACTAAGATCTATGCAGACTATCAACAGATGACCAGAAATATAGTTTGCTATATTTTATTTTTAAACTATCTGCTTTTAAAAGACACTTCCAATCTGTCACTTTCTTTTCCCTAAACTTCAGTGACATAAAATGAGAGAAGATCATTGTTCTCTGAGGCAAGGACCAGAGAGACCTTGAAGAAAGAGGTGAATAAGAAACGACCCTGCTGGAGTAGATCCGTAATCTACATAAAGAGAGTGAGGGATTCTTCTAGTCCAAGTGTTGAAAACACTTTTAAAGCGCCGTTATTACTAGAAGTAACTGTGAAAATGCTGTTCTCCCCGTGCAGCTGCTCCCTTCATATTTGCTTTACTGAAAAAGAAAAATGTTTACTATGGTTAGTAATGCAAGCCTCAGGCATCCATGTCTCAAGTGTCTCCTAATCTCTCCTCCCATAGGCGTGTGTCTGACGGAGGGAAAGGCAGCAGCCCTAGATGTTTCAATCCAGGCTCCAGTGTGCAGGCCAGTGTCTGCTTCCCTTCCCACCAGTGAGCGGTGAACAAATGAGAGAATGCAGGAGACAGACTGTGGATGGACCTCAAGTAGATTTTACAGTCTCACTGTGGGTAGAATTGGGTCTTCCCTATTATTTAGGGACAAACTGAACATGATTTTTTCTGAACATAAAGTGTTCTTTTCGTAATTTTACTGAAATGATTTCCTTCTTCGTTGGTCAGCCTGCACTGGCATGTATTGAAGAGCTGCTAGGTGCTGGTTCTTAGTTTGTGTTCTAGGCTTTGTTTCAAGTTTTGTTGCACTAGCAGGAATAGTAGTAATATTTCTTATGTGCCTCCTCCATCCTAGGCACTGTTTTAAGAGATTTGTTATCTCATTTCATTCTCACAACAGTTCCATGAAGTGGATACTGTTATTGCTGCCGTGTTAGCAGAGGAAAGGAAGCCAGTGGAGGTTGAATAACATTTCCAAGGTTGTCTACTCAGTGGTGGAGCTGGGATTCCAGACCAGCAGGATTCACCTGCATGGAGCTTCTTTTACCTAAGCGTTGACTGAACTCTTTACTTGACCACTTTCTCAAAGGAGAGTGCCGTATTTTCTATCCCTGAAAATGGTTAAGGAATAAAGGAGGTGTTTTTGAAAATTTCAAAATTAAGAAAATGTCTTCATGCTGTTAGAGAATTTGGGAGCATTGGCTTTTAGACAATAACATTTTTTCTTCATAAAGGGAAGAGACACTGAAACCCAAGGCCTCCTGAAGGTTGACTTATTATTAGAAAATTGAGGAAGAAAGGAAAGGTAGTTTGTAGTGGCAAGGGGATTGAACAAAAGGATAAAGAAGATAAATAAGGAACTAATAAGCTGAGAATAGTTAATGCAAAACTAGAAAAAATATAAAACTAAGATTAGATGTAACTATTTAGTTGTTAACCATAAAAAACAAACAAACAAAAAAACACCTCCAAGTCTTGTTAACAAAAAACTTTGAGGCAAAAAATCATCCTTAAAGAAAGGGTTTATTGAGCTGTATGCTGGCCTAGAGAAGGAACAGGTCCTGGGGCATGCAATCTAACCCCCCCAACCCCCACAGCAGGGCAAGATGGAGACAACCTGGGGCTGAGAGGTCCCCTTTATACAATGGGTTGGGAAGAAAGATGTTAAGTCCTTTTCAAAGAATTTACATTGGCTGCAGATAAAGGGGGAGGAAGAGGGTGAAGCAGGGCCAGTTCTAGGGTAGGTGCACAGTCCGTAAGGAAGAGATATTTCTTACTTCTGGATCAGCCACGACCAACAGTCCAGAAAGCTCATGCATATGCAGGAGGCTGTGGCATCTGCTGGTCAGCTATTTTTTTACTAGCTGCCTGGAAGTTAATTCAAAGTTTTAGCATACATTTTGAAATGTGAGCAGTCTTTTGTTGGTTTTAACCAGTGGCTCTGTTAACTGATTAACCTCTCACCTCTTCCGCCCACCCTCCAGCCTGCTATAATTTAATTTAAGACAGCTCAGAATTTTTCTCTTCTCATTCTCTGCTTCTTGTCGAATCACTGAATACTTCCCCAATATTGAACTCTTTGGAAGTTCAGACTTTCTTTGACTCAACTTCTTGTCTATAAAATGGGCATAATAATAGTAGCACCTGGCACAGTGACAAGTTGTGAGAATTAATACAGCAAATGCATCTAAAAGAACAAATACAAAGTATTTTTAAAAGTGCTTTGAACAGTTTTAGTACATAGCAAACACTCAAATATTGGATACTGTGAAGTTTCATGATTACATATCAATATGTAAAAGAGTATAATACATGAGGAATTAAAACTAAGTCACAAGTTTCTGTTTTAAGTATGAGGACATATTATGAACTGGTGTATTATTTAATTTAGCAACACTCCAGAGCTGTGTCAAATGGGAGTGGGTCAGATCGCAGGCGTGGCCAGGCCATGTGCTGCAGTGTAAACATTCCGTCTCTCAACCCAAACCTAGGAACATGCCACGTCTCTTCTGAAAACTGATCTTTCCTTTGTGTTTCTGCAAATCTCTGAAATAAACCCGAATTCCAGCCCGAATATGATGAACAATTGTGCACATAACCAAAATATTTTCCAAATAGAAGTAAAAATGTATTCCCTATTACATTCTGGTGGTTGAGTAAGAAAACATGATTCTATTCACTTCTTCTGAGAGTGGACTGAAAATGCTCCACTTTTTCATGAGGATAGAAAAAGCAAAGCCATCATACCTGTTATACACTGAATTTGCAGCTAAATAAAACCTCAACAATTAAAGTGACACCCATCTCTTTAAGGGTGACACCAACCCAGTTACGGATGCTGCTGGGAAATCTTCGCATAGCTTTCTGCAGGTAAAATTGGCCATATGACCACCGGAAGAGGAAATTTGATCCTTCTTGTCATGTAGATCCGGGCCTTTGAACCAAGCAGAAGAGAGATTGTCAAACTATGCCATTTATGCTGGTAATCAAAAGGCACTCATCTACAAGCCAGGCAGGAACACTCAGAGCTTCTGGCCTGAGATCACTCATTTTCCTTTAGCTTTCTCCCCCTGTAGGTATAACTTAAGGACATCAGCCCTTCTTCCCTGGCCTCAAAGTGACTTTGCTTCTAATACAGACTAATTGTTTATTTCCCAGTGAATGCTTGAGACATTTTTTAAAGGCATCTTTCTTCTTATCATTCCCATTTATTTTTTTTAAATATATCTGTTTTTTT